>NC_134809.1:2566807-2581807 GCF_046742065.1 Oratosquilla oratoria
CATACATATACCAAGGCTTCTTCCCCCTTACAAGGGGGGTAGCCAAAAAGAAAAAGGCATAAAATCATTCCCACCCATTCCATCCCTGAATACACTCCACACCCCTCCACCCTCCCTCTTATCTGAGCACCTTCTGAATGACGGGTCATCCCTGCACCTTGTCCACTGCCCTGGGGGAGGGGGGGTCGCCGACAAAAGAAACAATATAGATTAAATATATCTAGACTTTGCAAAAACTTTTGATACCATTCTCCACGTAAGGCTTCTTACTAAATTTGCTTCACACGGAGTAAGTGGTAGCCTATTAAGTTGGACTAGAAATGGGTTAAATGATCGAAAACAGAGAGTTGTTTTAAATGGTAAAACTTCTAGATGGAAAAATGTTACGAGTGGAGTTGCTCAGGGTTCCGTTCTTGGGCCACTTCTATTCATAGTATATATAAGTGATATAGACTACGGACTAAAATCTATTGTCTCCAAATTTGCTGATGATACGAAACTGTGCGGAATGGCAAATGATCACTTAAATCAATTGAGTATTCAAGAAGATTTAGATCAATTACAACAATGGTCTGAAAAGTGGCTCATGAAATTTAATACAAGCAAATGCAAGGTTATGCATATAGGTAAAAATAACAGTAAGTACGATTACAAGTTATTTGGAAATTCGTTAACAAAAGTGGATAGTGGAAAAGATCTCGGCGTAATTATCAATAACGATCTCAAATCATCTAAGCGGTGTATTTCAGCCTCTGAGAAAGAAAATAAGATTCTAGGACTAATTGCGCGATCTTTTGACTTCAAAAGTCCATCTCTCATTAACAAGCTATATAAATCGTTAGTTCGTCCACATTTGGAATATGCTGTTTCCGTATGGTCACCGAATCTTATTAAAGATATTGACAGACTGGAAAAAGTACAACGGCGAGCCACAAAACTGATTCCAAATATCAAAACTAAATCATACGAAAATCGACTAAAACGTATGAATCTTTTATTCCCTGAAAAAGCGTAGACTCAGAGGTGACTTGATACAGGTCTTTAAGATTCTAAAGGGAATTGACAACATCAAAAGTGACCAAATTTTCACACTGAATGAGAATCCAACAAATAATAATGGTCTCAAACTGTCAGAAAATAGATTTAATTTGGAAGTGAGTAGAAACAACTTGGCCAACCGTGTGCTTAATGAATGGAATAGACCTGCTGCTGCAGAGGCAGTGCAATGTAGTTCAGTTCGAAGTTTACATAAGCATCCAAACAAGATGCTGTAATTTATTCTATATCATTTGTTTGCTATTATTTGTCTGTTTATTATTATTTGCTTGATTTTCATTTATCATTAGTTATCTGTCAAGCCTTGTCTCGGCCCAAACTACTACTGCCACCAGACTCTCCATACTGGCGAAATCCCAACAAACCCTCGTCTCCTCCATCTCCATGCTTGCCGAGAGAATGGAATCAATTGCAACTCGTCTCGACAAACAATGTAAGTTACAACCCAGCACTAGCCAGTCTTCCTCGAATCGTCCATCCACCTCCACACTCCGGTCTCCTATCAGCAAACGCGACAATCTTAATTAACATTCACCTAGACCTCTTTACATGGAATATCAATGGTATCACCAACCACAAAAAATTTACACAATTGAATGCATATGTACAGATACATCACCCTTGTGTCATTTTTCTCCAGGAGGCGTTTCCAAACCGGCTCAACACTGCACCACAGGCACCCTCCCTTCCCGGATATATCCCCTATATTCATACGATACAAAACGGTCTTCTAACATACATACACAATACACTGCACTCCTCTACAGACCTTGACGTAACATTCCAACTCTTCGAGATAGAAATTGGGGGCGGAATCCTACAGCTCTGCAATATCTACTCTGCTCCCGCACGCCTTCGTCCAACCACTCTTCCACCACCTACGATAAAAGGCATAATATACGCAGGGGATTTCAATGCTCGACATCCTGCATTGGGAGATCGTCCTGGCACTACTAACCGTTTCCAAACCGGCTCAACACTGCACCACAGGCACCCTCCCTTCCCGGATATATCCCCTATATTCATACGATAGGAAACGGTCTTCTAACATACATACACAATACACTGATACACCATCTTCTGCGCTCCTCTACAGACCTTGACGTAATATTCCAACTCTTCGAGATAGAAATTGGGGGCGGAATCCTACAGCTCTGCAATATCTACTCTGCTCCCGCACGCCTTCGTCCAACCACTCTTCCACCACCTACGATAAAAGGCATAATATACGCAGGGGATTTCAATGCTCGACATCCTCCATTGGGAGATCGTCCTGGCACCACTAACCGCCCTGGTGTTCACCTGCTATCCTTCATCCGACAACATCATCTGACCCGCTGGGACACAGGTTGAGCCACACACTCCCGGGGAGGCACCCTGGACCACGTCCTCACCTCTGGCTTGGTATCATCCCGTATCCAGTGCTCCTCAGTACCTGCATTATTCTCAGACCATATTGCTCTTCTCTTCCACTATTCTCTTCCTATCATACCTACACCCCCTATCACACGCCTCACCATACCCCCCAAATACTGCCCGACGTACATTTCATACATGACCTGCATACTACTTACCTTAGACTGTACCTCCCCCTGGCCAGTTATACACCAGCCTTGTCTCCGTCACCCACGACTTTTACAGGCTTTATGTATCACGGCCCCACCTCCAACGTCGCCCTCCTCCTCACTCGTGGTACCTAGACACCCGACTTCAGGACGCACAGAAAGAAGCGGAGCGCGTTGGACTCATGTTCCAAACTAACCCATCTCCTGAACTACTTCATCGTTACCAGCAATCCAGAGACGATTTAACAACCCTCCTACAATGTGTAATTACTGACTCCTGGAAAAGATTCACGGACAGAATTAATCACCAAACTAGTATAACCTCCATGTGGCACCTTATTCGCAGAGTAATTAAGAAGACTCCTGCTACTGCCCATCATCATTCCCCCACCGTATTTGCCGAACAGCTCATCGACACGTGGTCAAACCAGTCCAACCCTGCCAACCTCCCTACCCCCGTCCAAGATGCCCTCTCCTCCGGTGCTTTTGCTCGTGGACTCCGCCTAGTACATGCTCTGCTGCAAGAGGGTGATGAAGAAACTATACCGATCACTAAAGATGAACTACGACGTGCTCTCTTGAGAGGTAAAGCCACGTCCCCTGGGGATGATGACATTACCTACAATGTGCTACGTTTACTGCACCGTGTACCCGGTAACCCCCTCCTTCGCCTCTACAATATGTACAATAATCCCCATACCCAAGCCCGGCACAGCAAATTTTGGGCCCATCTCCCTTACATCATGCTTCTGCAAAGTAATGGAAAGGATCTTGCTCACCCGACTGATGTACGAACTACAAGATCGCCTTTCTCCACGTCTCTTCGGCTTTCTACCCCAACGCAGCACCCATCACTGCCTCGTCCATTTGGTATAGCTAACCGAGACATTATTTTAGATCAATTAATTGAATTTGGAATTAAGGGTAAATTGTTACGATGGATTAAGGGCTACCTCAGTAACCGAACCTCCCGCGTCTTCTTCAGCGGTGCCTACAGCTCCTCATGGGATTTTCATCTCGGCACTCCTCAAGGAGGGGTACTAAGTCCATTTCTCTTCAATATACTAATGCATCGTCTCCTCAGTCTTTGCCCACTATTCCTGAGGTCACAATTACATGCTATGCAGATGATCTATGTATTCACTCTACTTCCCAGCACACCTACAACTCTTTCTTACTTCTCTCTCCCAGGCTTCTGCTAAATGTGGTCTTGTTGCTTTCCCACAGAAGAGCAGAATTTTCTCCTACCGCCCTCCTGCCACGCTGCCAGAGTTCATGATTGGAGACTGCATTATCCCACTAAGCTCTCAGCACTGCTACCTTGGTGTACTAGTACGAATCTCAGAAACTCTTCCTGCCCGGCGTCAATCCCATCCCGTAATTCGTGAACTGCTAGATCGTCTCCAACGTCGGCTCCGGCCTCTCCAGTGGCTCACCAACAACTCTTCCGGTATCTCCATCCCTGTGGCCAGAACTGTCTATATTACTTTTATACGCTCTGTTGTTGATTACCTCTCCCCTGCCTTAATTCAACTTCCTCGATCTGCTTTAGAGCCACTGGAGATTTTTCAGAACAAAGCAACGTGAACAATTTTTGGTTGCCCAATGACTACCAGAATTGTCACAGCGCTGGTCAGAGCTTCTCTCAGCCCCGCTCCGCCCGTCCCCCACCTTATGTGACTCTAATTTGAACATATTAGGCCCCTATCACCCATACACAACTCGAGTTCGTTTGAGTGGAAACGACTTAGGTTAAAATCTTTTATTTTTCGACTCTCCAAATATCAAATCAACTTTGCGTCATATACGTGGAAACTGAATGACGAACTGCGAGAAGTTAAACCTAGATGAATGTTAGACACATTGTGAACTGTAGGCTTAGGGAAGTCTAGAACACTGTAGGCGAATTCGTCTTCCAGCTTTTCAAAATCAAAACATTTGATTAGAATCGTGATAGTGTGAATGGAGCTTAGTTGCAGTTAATCCTGTCATGGCTCAGTTGTTTATATGACTCATGATTACACAATGTGTCATAATGAAGATGTAAAAATATTTTTCTAGTTTTTATATGGCTGGTTGAGTCTCTCAGAATGTAGTGATGATTTGAATGATATATTACTATGTTATTATCACGAAATATCTAGCAAAAGTGATTATATCCTACATAATCCCGTATCAAAAGGTCCCCTAAATATCTAAGTCAATGTAAGGTCTTCCCAAAGCTTGACATCGCTCACAGGCCAAGCACACCCGTTGGGTGAGTTGTCGATTCACATTTGTTTTTTTCCAAGGCTGAAATTACTTGCGCATCAGGTGTTATGTATGTCTTGTTTTCGCTTTCGACCCTCATTTGCATTTTGATGTATCCTAGGGGGTTGAGGTTGTAATGTGCTTGTGATAAATGTATTTTTCGGTGGCGTAGTGTATGATTTGTGGCTGCATGACAGAGGAAGCGTGTATTTTGGTCGTTTGTTCGTGATGTAGTGATGTGAAAGTGGGTTAACCGTAAGCATTTGGTAAATGAATGCAAAATACAGACTTGCAAATGAAATACTATATGTAATATATAATAAGAACACAAGAATGAAGGAGACTGCAAGAGACCATAAGGCCTACACTAGGCAGCTCCGTATCCATCACCACCTGTCATCCCCATCCATAAAGTTGTCTAATCGTTTCTTAAAACAACTGATAGTTTCAGCGCTTACTACATGGTTACTAAGTTTATTCCATTCGTCGACCACCCTATTAGTGAACCAATTCTTGCCTATTTCCTTTTTAAATCTAAGTTTGTCCAGTTTGTAACCATTACTGCGAGTCCTGCCTTGTTGTTTTAATATGATGATCTTGTTTGCATCACCCTTGTTAAAGCCTTTGATCCACTCGAACACTTCTATTAGATCACCCCGCACTCTGCGTCTTTCCAAAGAGTGGAAGTTAAGATGCCTAAGCCTCTCTTCGTAAGGTAAATTTCTGAGTCCATGATATATACATAATGTGTAATGTATATAATATATAACAAGATAATATATATTATATATAAATAAATGTTGGAATTAGCAAACGTGCCCATTAGATCTATGATGTTACGTAGAATCTATGGGCAGATGGTCGTGAGTTCGATTCCCGGGACCCACTGCTGGCTTCCCGCGTTGGTTCCTGACAGACCTGGCCAGGCGTGGAGGAGACCAAAACATCGGTAAAAAAAAAAAAAAAAAAAAAAAAAAAAAAAAAAAAATTGGTTGGCTTCCCTCAACCGACAAGTCTTTGCCCTCCCATGGGTTTCTCACCTCCCTCTACGGAACTCCAAGACACCACACAGGTAATAAACATGGATGACCAAGGCTGCAGACTCTTTTGGTCCTTATTATAATTATCTTACTATTATACATTTTTTTTTTCTTACCTTCATTTGTCTATTCATTTATTTATTTGTATATTCATCAACTGGTTTATTTACATATTCCTTTGTCTATTTATCAATAACTTTATTTGTTTGTTCATTATACTTTCATTTATTCAATGATCTATTTATTATTATCTACTTTTCATTGTTTTTTTTTCACGCCCAAATTTTCGTGCCTGTAAAATTCGTCACTTTATTCAACTTGTTTTGTCGTACTCTCTGGGTACAACAATGCTTAGTTTCATCTTTCTATCTTTGGTGTTCATTATTCGTTGTGTTAACGTGTGAGCAACAGGCACTAGGCTAGCTACAAATTTCTCCAATTTCTTTCTTTTTCATCTTATCATAATTTTCTATTGTTATTCATGTTTATGTTCATATTATTCATATTAATCATGTTCATATTATTACATATATCATCATTAAAAGTAAGGTGGTGAGATGTACAAGGGGTGAAAATGGCAGTAGACTGGAAGTGAGCATTAAGGGAGAGCGACTGGAGGAAGTGGATAGTTTTAGATACTTGGGTGCAAATGTGGCAGGAAAAGGTGGAGTGAAGGTGGAGGTAGAATGTAGATTGAGAGAAGCGAGTAAATGCCTTGGTGGATTAAAAAGTGTAATGAGGAATAGACATTTGGGAATGGATGCCAAGAGGAGACTGTATGAAGGAGTGATTGTGCCAACAGCACTGTATGAGTCAGAAACATGGAATATAAGAGAAGAAGAGAGAAGGAGTTTGAATGTGTTTGAGATGAGGTGTCTGAGAAGTATGATGGGGGTTACTAGGCTAGATAGAGTGAGAAATGAGGAGGTGAGGAGGAGAACAGGGGTGAAAAAGGAGCTGGGAGATAGGGTTGATGAAAGAATATTAGGATGGTTTAGACACATGGAAAGAATAAGTGAAGAAAGACTAATAAAAGAGTTATAGAAGGCAGATGTGGAGGGAGTGAACATGAGGGGACGTCCTAGGATGAGGTGGATGGATGGGGTGAAGGGAGCTTTGGGGAAGAGGGGAATGTCTGTTGAGGAAGGACGGGAGAGGACAGAAGACAGGGGTGAATGGAGAATGGTTGTATATGGATGATGTGATTGCATGAGGTGGAATGGGCGGGGGTGGGTGGGGGGCTGAGGTAGTATGTGTGAGCACAATTTGACGCAGCCCGAAGGGATTTCTCCCCGTCCTCTCCTTTTATGCAATGGGGGGACGGAGAGGGGGGGGGTCGCCAATTTAATGAAGCGGCCTTGCTGTGGATGTGCTGTGTCTTGCGACACTGCTTCTGACCCAGGGCAGTGGACAAGGTGCAGGGATGACCCGTCATCCAGGAGGTGCTAGATAAGAGAGAAGAGGGAGGGTGGAGGGGTGTGGAGTGTATTCAGGGATGGAATGGGTGGAAATGATTTTATGCCTTTCCCTTTTTGGCTACCTCCCTTGTAAGGGGGAAAAAGCCTTGGTATATGTATGTATCATCATTATCATCATTATAATTATTATTGTCATCATTATAATCATTATTGTCATCATTTTTATGATCGTTATTATATTCGTTATTATGATCGTTATTATTATCGTTATTGTTATTATCATCGTTTTCGTTATTATTATCGTTATGATCGTTATTATTATCGTCATCGTTGTCATCATTATTATCATAACAATTATCATTATTACTATTAATATACTAATATTAATACTATTGACATTATTAGTATTGTTATTACTACCACTATTATAATAATTACTACTGTTATTATTACTATTATCATTGTTATTATTATTGGTGCTAAGATGGGAGGGAGGGTGGAGGGGTGTGGAGGGGTGTGGTGTGTTTTCGGGGATGGAATGGGTGGGAATGATTTTATGCCTTGTCCTTTTTGGCTACCTCCCTTGTAAGGGGAAAAAAGCCTTGGTATATGTATGTATGTATGTATGTATATATGTATGTATGTATGTATGTATGTATTATTATCATTATTATTATCATTATTATTATTATTATTATTATTATTATTATTATTATTATTATTATTATTATTATTATTATTATTATTATTGCTATTATCATTATCATTATCATTATCATTATTATTATTATTATTATTATTATTATTTTTATAATTATTATTATTATTATTATCATTATTATTATTACTATTATTATTATTATTATTATTTTCTTTAATGACATTAATATATTTATCATTATAACTATTAATATTGTTATCATTATCTTTACTATTGTTATCATCATCATCATTACTATTATTATTACTCTAATTATTATTACTTTTATTATTTTTACTACTCTCGAAGGTGTAGAAGTTCTCGAATACCCTGAAGGTCTTGCAAATCTTAAGGGTTTCGAGCGTTTACAAGCTCCTGAAGGTCTCGAAGTTCTTGAAGTTCTGGAAGGTGTAAAAGTTCTAGAAGGTGTAGAAGTTCTGAAAGGTGTAGAAGTTCTGGAAGGTGTGGAGGTTCTGGAAAGTGCGGAGGTCCTGTAAGGCGGAGCGGAGGTCCTGGAAGGCGGCGCGGAGGTCCTGGAAGGCGGCGCGAAGGTCCTGTAAGGCGGCGCGGAGGTCCTGTAAGGCGGCCCGGAGGTCCTGGAAGGCGGCGCTGAGGTCCTGGAAGGCGGCGCGGAGGTCCTGGAGGGCGGCGCGGAGGTCCTGTAAGGCGGAGCGGAGGTCCTGGAAGGCGGCGCGGAGGTCCTGGAAGGCGGCGCGAAGGTCCTGTAAGGCGGCGCGGAGGTCCTGTAAGGCGGCGCGGAGGTCCTGGAAGGCGGCGCTGAGGTCCTGGAAGGCGGTGCGGAGGTCCTGGAGGGCGGCGCGGATGTCCTGGAAGGCGGCGCGGATGTCCTGGAAGGCGGCGCGGAGGTCTTGGAAGGTGGCGCGTAGGTCTTCGAAGGCGGCGCGGAGGTCCTGGAAGGCGGCGCGGAGGTCCTGGAAGGCGGCGCGGAGGTCCTGGAAGGCGGCGCGGATGTCCTGGAAGGCGGCGCGAGGGTCTGGAAGTTCTGGGCGGTCTGGAAGTTCTGGGGGGGTCTTGAAATTCTGGGCAGTCTCGAAGTTCTGGACGGTCTTGAAGTTCTGGAAGGTCTCGAAGTTCTGGAAGGTCTCGAAGTTCTGGAAGTTCTAGGTGTTCGTAGACTGCTCGTTCCGGCGACCCCGTCTCACCGGCGAGTTGTCAACAGACGCCATGAAGAGAGTCTAAGAAGTGTGTAACTGGGATGAGGGGATTGGTCGAGCGTTTTAGCTCATTCCGGGACTTCCCGTCCTCGAATATAAAAACCAGTCGTCTGTCAGAATAAAGTGTATTTGTAAAATTGTGTGTGTGCATGCGTGCGTGCGTGCGTGTCTGTGTGTGTGTGTGTGTGTGTGTGTGTGTGTATGTGTGTGTGTGTGTATGTGTGTGTATGTGTGTGTGTGTGTCTGCGTGTGTGTGCGTGTGCGAGTGCTCATTGTACGTATGTAAACAGAGCGCTCATAAGTGCTTACATTTATTGAAGTATTTTTTCCATCTATCGATTAGATCACAAAGAACTGCAAATACATCTATACTGTAGGGTGGAACAGAGGAAACGCCTGTTTTCATAACTGAATAACTTTGCGTATTTCAAAGAGAAACTAATCCTAATTACTCCCAGTTAAAGACACATTATTTCATTTTTAGAAAGACACAACCAACTCAGCTGTCTGACTATATTAGTCTCCTTCAGGTGACGTCAGTTGTCAGCACCAGTGAAGTTGTAGTATGCTGACACGGGATAATCACGGTTCCCGTAAGTCAGCTCGTCAGCCAGTGTGCCTCAAGAGGTCAATTAATGAACTGACGTAAACACTCAACATTAGGACGGGGACATAAGACGCTTGATTATGTCTTCCGGAAACGTTAAGGACAATAGCGTAATGACGTAATAACGCAATAAATTAAAGTGGTCAGTCCCTCGGAAGATCTAAACCTATTCAGTGATGCGCGTGAAATTATGTCAAGAGTCCACTGCCCCTTAGAAATATTAATATTAGGGCATTACTCATTTTATGCTGATTCGACTATTTTTCTCCTGAAACCGTAGTTGGACTTGAACACTAATCTGGCCTTACCCCAGTCGAAAGAATGATTCTTATTTTTCACATGAAGAAATACAGCCGAATTTTCTTGGTCATACCTAATTGACCTTTTATGTTCTGCCAATCTAGTGTTCAAGTCTCTCCCGGTTTGACCCAAGTAAACCAAATCACAATCTTGGTAGGGCAAACAATAAACACCAGGTGACTCAACTTCCTTCGGTTTTTATTGAACGTTCACAATTTGCTTACGCACGGTGTTAGGATAGTGATAGGCAATGGTGAGACGCTCATGAGGAAACAACTTGGTAGAAGAACTGATGGTATTATTGAATGGAATTTTTAGAATTTCCTTAAAGGAGCGGTGAAAACTTGAGGGGACGGAAGTTTTAAAATGGTTGGCCCTAGCCTTACTGAGGGCTTGGTCCAGAAACCAAGGTGGATAAGCCAAGTTCCTAAGTTGACATTTGATCCCCCCGATCTCTTGGTCCAGAAATTGAGGACTGCAAATCCTGAAAGCCCTCAAGAAAAGGCCAGAAGCAACACTTTTCTTAACATTGTCAGGGTGATTGCTAAAAAAGTGAAGGTAACTCCCTGAGTGGGTGGGCTTACGGTACACTGTAAAGAATAAATCATCATCAGTTCTTCTTAACAAAATGTCCAAGAAAGGGATTTGGTGTCCTTCTTCCCATTCAACTTTGAATTTAAGATTCAGGGTCAATTGGTTCAATTTACCAGGAAACACTTCAAATGGGTCCCAACTGTCATCCCACGCCGAAAAGATATCGTCTACGTACCTGAGCCAAATTATTTCGGGCGGTTTGATGCTGGGCAAAAGGGTACACTCAAAATACTCCATGTATAAATTGGCCAAAACAGGAGACAAATTGGAAACCATACTGCAACCAAACTTTTGACGGAAGAATTGGTCTTGAAAGGAAAAGACATTTGAAGAAACACAAAGGCGAACTAAAGCAAGAATTTTGTTGACAGGGAGGGGGAAAAATGTCTTGAAACTGTTGCAGTTTGGTTTCCAAAAATGTAAGTACATCTTCGACATCAATATTCGTGAATAACGAGGAAATATCAAGACTGAGGTGCCTTAAAACCTGTACTTTCATATTTTTGACCTTTGAAATAAAATCAAATGAATTTGTAATAAGGGAGTTAGAAAAATTCCCAACGTATAGGGATAACAAATCCGCCAGCCATTTAGCAAGTTTGTTAGTGCAGGAGCCGCGGTTGGATATGATGGGCCTGAGGGGAATGTCTGTTTTGTGAACTTTAGGGAGACCATAAAAATATGGGAGCTTAGGGTTGGTGACTTTCAAATCATTAATGCATTTGTCAACTGTGATATTACGGACTTGTCTATTGAACTCGGCGGCTGTGTTCTTGAGGGGATTTTTGTTGAGTTTTTCATAAGTGGCCGAATCATTAAGCAACTCAAGGGCTTTCTTAACATAAACAGACTGATCTAAAATAACAATGTTGCCACCTTTGTCCGCTTTTGTGATGATGATAGTGTCAAGCTTTTTTAAAGCAGACAGGGCCTCCCTGTGTCTTTTTGGTAGGCCATTTTAATTTTTAAAACATTCGGAAACACCATTTAATAAAACCTCTTTAAGGCAGGCAAGGTCTTTGTCATAGTTATTGTTAGCCAAATATTTGTCGAAACCTACCAGATAGTCCAGAACATGGTTTCTCTCGGGTGTGAGGGCGAAATGAAGGCCAAACCCCAACACTTCTAATTGGGTGTTGGACCATTCAACTTTGGTAAGGTTGATGACGTTGTTCGTGAGAGAAAACTTGGACCAAACACTGTTATTACAAAGTCTGTGGAGCTTACGGGTGAGGTTGGCCCACTGGTCTTGGCCACCACCTGAGAGGAAGCAGACCTCGCGAAGAGCTTGTGTGCAAAGAGACTTCAAAATGGACTCGTTAGGACTAACCGAAATATAGGATTCTCCTGTATTCGAAGTTTTTTTTTCTCCCACTGTGGGTTTCCTGTGTGTCATTTACAAATGTGCTACTTCGGCGTTCAGGCATCTTCCTTCATTAGTTTCTTTGACGTGAACTGACGTGAAACTAATAAAGGAAGATGCCTGAACGCCGAAGGAGAATGTCCCACCTCTTATAAAAGAAGTGTCATCCGCTCTTACGTCAACAGAGCATTCACCCATTGTTCTACTTGGCCCCTACTCCGTCAAGAGCTTCAATGCCTACAGCAAGTCCTAGTGAATAATGGATTTTCCAACAAAGACGTCCAGTCTATCATCACGCAAAAGATGGACGCTTATATGAGATGTCACAACCCCCGCCCAGAGAAACGCCCTCCAATCCTTCTGCATTATAGATCTTTCATGAGTACAGCGTACCGTACTGATGAAAGAGTAATGAGGGCAATAGTTGAATGTGGAACCCGTCCCATAGACCCCGAGGACAAGTTGGAGCTCCGTATTTTCTACAAAAACATAAAAACCTCTAACCTCATCCTAAAAAATAACCCTTTCCGTACCCAAAACCTCCTCAAAAGAAGTAAAGTCGTCTACAAATTCATCTGCCCACACGAAGACTGCAAGCTTCGTCCTTCTTCCTATATAGGAATGACGACAACTTCTCTTTCCCGACGCCTCACTTGCCATTTACAGAACGGAGCTTCGAAGAAACACTTTTCTGATACACACTCTACTCTTTTGTCCAGGGAGATCTTGGTCGACAACACGAGGATCCTAGATTCTGCCAATGACAGCCACAGGTTGGAGATTCTAGAGGCCCTTTATATTAAAGAAAAAAAAAACCCTCTATGAATATAAAAAATGGAATGACCCCACTGGCCCTGGCTACTCTACATGGACACTCATTCACCACCACAATCAACTCCAAAAGAAGATTTGACAGAATATCACCAAGTCAGCCCCCCGGACATAAGGCACACACTACAAGCAACACCAGAACCACAAGGGACAGATTCCCACCGAGTCCACCCTTGGACAAAATCCCCCATATTCATTGTGACCTCTCCTAATTACCACTTCAGTTTGATTTTGAACCTCTCCCAATTACCATTTTAGTTGTATTTAAACTGTAACAGCATTGCCTTCTTGATGAGCCGAAATCTCTGATTAGAAACCTTGAGTCTATCAACAAGAAGTTGATTCTAGCCCAAGCTGCGGTCAAATTTAATTCAATATATATATATATAATATATATATATATATATATATGTATATATATGTATATATATATTATATATATATATCTATATATATATATATATATATATATATATATATATATATACATATATATACTACCTCTCATTATCGGACAGTAATTAGCTGTGTTTGCGGTGTTTTCGCTGTGTTTGCGGTGTTTTCGCTGTGTTTGCGGTGTTTTTGGCGCTGTTGTTTAGTGCTGTGCACTCTCTATGCCACCCAAAAAACACTCCAAATTAACGGATTATTCACATCGACGGACACCGTTACCCCCCTTTTGGTCCGATAATGAGAGGTAGTACTATATATATATATATATATATATATATATATGTATATATATATATATGTATATATATATATATATACATGTATACATATATATATATACTGTATATACTTTTACATATATATATACGTATACATATACATATACATATACATGTAAATGTATATATATATGTATATATATATATATATATATATATATATATATATGTGTGTATGTATATTATACTGGGCTGCATCCAAAAAAATCCTTGCACCAAAGACGTCTTTAACATTTCCCCTTAAAGTTTTCCATGCTGAATCCGGAAATCATACTCATTTTTTTTTTTTTTTTTTCATTTTCAGGCAGGTTCTCATTTTTTTTTTTTTTTTTTTTTTTTAATAAACGAAGCTAAATGATTCAGGTTTATCGCGTGGAAATGCGTCTGATCCAGTTGTATAAAATTCCTGTAAATTTATATATGTAAGTAAAGGGAAACAGAGGTTGACAGGCCATTCTGATTTATCGAGAAGGAACTAAATCATGGTCAAAAGGTACTAGATGGCTTTCTTTGAATAAAATAGTTGATTTATACCTAATTTTAGAAAGTTTATAAAATCGTTCTTACAACCTCGAAATTTGCGCTGAAACGTGTGATTTATTTTTTAAGTAGCAGTCGCAGTAAATAACCTTCATATTTTGATTTCGCAGAGAAGAGTAAATAAATTCTTTAGTTAAACAGACAGATAAGAAATATTTAGGATTGAATGGCAGCACTCATATCATCCGTGGGACGACGGTGGGCGGGCCACGGTAACCAGTGGTACCTGCCTCGGCCCAGCCCTCCCTCCCCACAACGGGCACCAGTCATATCGCGAGTGGGAGGAGGATGGGTGGGACCACGAAAACCAAGGCGGGGCCAAACTATTGACAGTGTCTTCCTTTCTCGGCCAGTCCCTCCCTCCCCTCAACGAGCACCAATCATATTGCGTGAGGGAGGACGGTGGGAGGGGCAATGCTAACCAGTGGCATTGCCGCCCTGATGAATGTCTGCCTCGCACACCAATGATATGGAAGAAAGCTTGACGTCACGACCAGGAGCAATGGCGGGGTAGGCGAACAGATAGGTCTGTTATACTCATTGCATTGAGAAATGGCCGTTAGGGCGGAGCACTGGGAGTCCCCCTGTGTTGCCACATATAATTATTCTATAATTCTATTCTATTTTATAATTTTATTTTATATTTTCATAATGTTGACACATATAATTATATTATAATTTTTTGTCACACACCACCACTGAGGTGAAAATCAAAGCAATGTTTTCTATACAAAGTTTTCGTTTCCTCGAGTCAGACATGACATATGAGCACTAGAGAGCGACACTTGCCGCTACATCTATTCTCTAGCCCCGCCCCCCTCACACTGCAT
>NC_134809.1:2586807-2604307 GCF_046742065.1 Oratosquilla oratoria
GTGTGTGTGTGTGTGATTCACCATGGTCTTGGCTCACGTGTTGGACTCGTGATCGACAGCTACTTCCCTCCAGGAAGAGAGCTCAGAGCTCATATATGACCGATGTATGGGTAATTCTGTGACCTTACACGCACACACACACTCAACTCCCTGTCCACGAGAGCTGGAGTAACGACTCGCGGCACAGCGATCCTAAACTCATTGAAGCCCTAGGCGGGATTCAAAGGTGGACCGCCGTAATGGCGGCCGCGAAGGGTACCACTGCGCCATAATTTGTGTGTGCGTGCGTGTGTGCGTCTGTGTGTATGTGTGATTTTGTATATGTGTGTGTATGCGTGTGAGCGTGTGTGTGTGTGTGTGTGTGTATTTACCTAGTTGTATTTACCTAGTTGTATCTTACGGGAAAGGGGAGCTAAGCTCGTGGGGTCCTGTCTTTGTATCTCTCCATATTCAGTTTGCTCTTAAATTCTTGTGTTGTTTTTGTACACACCGTGCTTTTATCCAGTGTGTTCCATACATCCACCACACTGAGGAAAAATCTGTTCTTTTTGAGGTCCCTTCTATAATTGTCCTTTTTTAAGCTTCTTTCCATGTTCTCTTGTGTCTCTTTAATCACAATATAGTAAGTCTTCCCTGTCAAGGACTTCCATGTCCTTCATAATTCTATAGATGGTTAACAAGTCGCCTCTTTCTCTCCTCTGTTCCAAAGTGAGTGTGTGTGCATGTGTGTGTGTGTGTGTGTGTGTGTGTGTGTGTGTGTGTGTGTGTGTGTGTGTGTGTGTGTGTGTGTGTGTGTGTGTGTGTGTGTGTGTGTGTGTGTGTGTGTGTGTGTGTCTGTGTGTGTATATGTCTGTGTGCGTGTGTGTGTGTTTGTTTGTGTGAGTGTGTGTATACATGTTTGTGTGTGTGGGTGTTTTGTTTGTTTGTGTGGGTGTGGGTGTTTGTTTGTGTAAATGTATGTGTATATGTGTTTATGTGTGTGTGTGTATGTGTGTGTGTGTGTGTGAGAGTGCGTGTGTGTGTGTGTGTTTGTATGCGTGTGTATGCATGTATTTACCTAGTTGTATTTTACGGGAAGGGGAGCTATGCCCGTGGTGTCCCGTCTTCATATCTCATTTTATCTAAACTATTTTTAAATTCATATATTGTTTTTGCACACACTACTTTCTGATTTAACTTGTTCCAAATGTCTATTACTTTGTGAGGAAAGCTATTCTTTTTTAGATCTCTTCTATAGCTGTCTTTCTTGATTTTCTTTCCGTGTCCTCTTGTATTTCTTTCATCCCATTTTATTAGATCCTATTAATAATTTCTATGCCTTTCATGATTCTGTAAATAGTTATCAAATCTCCTCTCTTCTTTGCTCTAATGTCTGTAGCTAAATTTTTGCTAGTCTCTCTTCATATGATTGTTTTGAGAGTGTTGGTGCCAATTTTGTAATTGCTCTTTGTATTCTTTCAAATTTTGTTATACGTTTTTTTTTTTGTATTTGGTGACCACATCGTTGCTGCATATTCCAATCTTGGTCTTATCAAAGTGATTAATATTTTCTTCACCATTTCTTCATCCAGGTATGTAAATGCCACTTTGATTGTTCTTATTAAATTATAAGTTTCTCCAAAAATCTTGTTTATATGTTTCTCAGGTGACATATTATTCATAATAATGACTCCCAGGTCCTTCTCATTTTCTACTTTTTTATTCCTTCTTCTCCCAATTTATATGATCCCTCTGTTATTTTTTTGCTTTTTCCAAATTCCATTATACTACACTTTTTGGTATTGCACTCCATCTCCCACCTACTATTCCATTCCCATACTTTATTGAGATCACTCTGTAGTGACTCACAATCTTCTTCCGTGTTCACTTTTTTTAACAGTTTTGCGTCATCTGCAAAGAAGCTCATGTAACTTTCAATTTCTTTATCCATATCATTAATATATATAGCAAACATTATTGGGGCCAAAACTGTTCCTTGGGGAACACCGCTTATTACTTCATCCCAGTTAGAGTGTTTGTCTCTTATCACTACTCTCATTTTTCTTTCCTGCAAAAAGTCTTCCATCCATTTAAGCAGTTTGCCCTGTGTTCCTCCTTCAGTTTCTAACTTCTTAGGTAACTTCTTATGTGGTACTTTGTCAAAAGCTTTTTTTTAGGTCTAGAAATGCACAATCAGCCCATCCATGTCTTTCTTGTATTATATCTATTAGCCTTGAATAGAAACATATTAAATTGGTGACGCATGATCGTCTTTGTCTGAATCCAAACTGCCTTGGATTTAGTACGTTGTTTTGTTTTTTTTTCTAAATACTTTACCCATCTACTTTTGATAATTCTTTCACAGATTTTTGCTATTGTACTTGTTAGAGAGACTGGTACTATATTTGCTCTTTTCCAATCTTTTGGAACTTTTTCTTCTTTCAAGGAACTGTTTATTATGCTTTGTATTTTGTCTGCCAGTTTATTCCTGCACCCGCTGCTCAGGAAAACTCACGAGTCGTGTCTTCAAAAACAAAGGCCTGAGCTACGACTAGTTCCACCCTTCACCCTGTAAAAGGCTGGTAAAGTGAGTAGAAAGTGAGGTAGATGGTGAGGGTTGCATTTATATGGATCGGGTGTTTGTAAACAGCACAGTTCATAAGCGAGCAGTCATATGCTTTTGTTCTCCGCTAGGAGTAATAAAAATGGCCGGGGGCCTAATACTCATTTATGACGTGTATATTTTTTGCTGGGGTAGAAATTTTGTAACCTAAGTTATGCAGAGATTGGAGGTTCCTTAAGTAAACAATATTGCATATATACTTGTAACAACGAATCTGATTGGAGAAACGGAGGAGAAAATTCAATTTGTTCACGATTGTAAGATCACGCCCTTGGGGGAGGATCTTAATTATAAACCTAAAGATCATTAAACTAAAGAAATCATGAAGTCACTGTAGAACTTACCTGGGACCTAACAATGCGTGTTCTCATGGGATTCCTTGAGTGACACAGAGAGAGGCAAGTGTAAAATCTTGAAGAAGAAAATATAAGAAAAATCATCACCAGTTTAATTCCCCCTTGAATGAAGTACACTATATGGAAGTTGAAAAAGAGGAATACTCGTAGGCACAGGGCCTGCTGACTAAAATCAATCTGTGAACTAACACAGAAAAAGAAGTGGCAAAAGAAAGGTGGGTGAAAGCGAAGGAAGGGGAAGTGACTAAAGGCAGACAGTGGTGAACATTTAAGAGACGTACGAAACAAAAGTAAGAGGACGAAGGTGGCGGATGAGGTACACCACCTGCCTATCGCCCCCCCCCCTACTCAATACCCTTCATCAATTCTAAATGCAACCCTTTCTCGTAATGCCAATGAATTATATACTCCTGACCTCTTCTTTGCCGTGCCGTTTTTACATTTTTTATGCTTTAACACTCTAGCTTCTTATTGGTATATCACATCACATGCTACACTTTTCACATATAGCGTCATATTTCATTTACCATCCTAAGGACTAGCAAACTATTGAACGCTTCAGTCTACACACAGTCTTCCTTATCGAGTAAGAACATCATATCCTCCTCTTACTAGCATTTACCAAATTTCCTCCTTAATTGTTCTTTGGAATATATTTCATTTTACCCACACTGAATATACATCTATACTAAATAGTTTCCCACATATTTGCACATTCCCACTTACCATATAGTTTTCACAAAGTTCACTTTAAGAACTGATAAACTGCTTAACACTGCTTTTAAGGATTTGAATAGATAGGCAAAGTCGTTGAAATATATATATATATATGTATATATATATAAATATATATATACATATATATATATATATATATGTATATATATATATTGTTCAATGTAAGAGAAGATTTGGAATCAGGGATCCATATTGGAAAACTGTAAACACCAGATTCAATTGAAGGGTTTATTTGCCCGACGTTTCGATTCCCGTCCAGGAATCGTCTTCAGGGGGTATAACGGTTACAAGAATGTGAACTCATTATAAATCGCCGAAATGGTAAACCTGGGAAAAATAATAAAATAAACACATTACAATAGAAATTAAATACCAATTAGAAAAATAAAAATAGAATAAAAGTTACATATTTGTGAACATAAAACAAGCGAAGCAAAAGTAACCATAGGTGACACACAGTAAAAAAAAAAAAAAACAGGACAGAGATGTAAATAGAAGTAGACCAAATGTCCGCAATGAAGGAACAAACGACTAAATTGAAAAAAAAATAATACACTAGTAAAGAAAAATTAATAATAAATAAATAGATAGATAAATAAACAAATAAAAATAAAATAAGTTACAAGGCTGGGTTATTGCTTTAAACACCGCGTCAATCCTTCTTCAATGGAATCAATTAAGTCCGGTTCTCCTGGCTCGGGTTCCGAATAGCGACTGTAATAACAGCGACTGTCAATAGAGCGACTTCACAATCGCGATTCCTTTAAAACAGCGACCATCACAACAGCGACCACATGATAGCGATTGTATTATAAGAGCGATTGTCATAACAGCGACATCGCATCAACTGCATGAAACTGCTCAGTAATAAAAAATTGAAACCTAAAGGGAATTTAAAACAAAATTTTATTTGAACTATAGAAGTCACATGATATAAAAAGAAAAAGGCTAGTCAAGCCAAGCAACAGAAAGTCATCAAGCCTTCCAATAAAAATCAGTCATCAAGGGATCAAGCCACGTTTATTTCTAAATTGTGAGCGAGGGCTCGAAGGAATTGCAGAAGATCATACTGATCTCGATTTTGCTGTACAGCAGTGATTCGTGTGTTCACTGTCACGTATCTTTTCATTCGCTGAGTCAGGTCTCTGCCTTGTCCACATTTGAGAGTATGTGACTTGTTGCTTATTTGGGAGTAGAACAAAAATGCAGGGAAGTACATTGTTTCGTATCAAAGCATGCACAGTGTACACTTGATAGAAAAGGGATGGTGACACTTTGAATGTACCATCACACATCCAGTGTTCAGAGTCATGTGAGGTCTGAAGAAACTGATCTGTGCTGAAAATAAGCATCCGATGAACTTCTCCACGCCCACTGTCATGGAGCAGGAAGTTACGCTGGCCTGTTGTTTGCCTCAACTTATCAGGTATGAAGAGTTCACCAACATTAGCAGGAGCTGGGGGTTGTCTGTTGCTTTCCTTTTCCGCTGGTGGTTTGTCGCAGATTTGTGGAAGAGCCAACAGTTGCTGCAACTTCCTCACGAACTTCGGCCATTGCATCCTGCACGATTCTTCGTGGTGGATCCGTGTTGTTACTGCAGCTGTTTTTACAGTGTTTTCCACTCTCCGGACTACCACTTCCGAAGGGTTTGGTGGATGTGTGTGAACGCCACTGCTCACTGGGGGCTGTTGTTGCTCTCGATACTGAAGGCTTGTTGTTAGGCGACCTTTACAACCTGCCTTTGCGCACCTCTAGTTGATGGTTTTTAACTTTGTTTTGTCCTTCCTATACAGAAAGCCTTCATGGCTTATCATGTCACTTCCTTTTCTTGACTTTATACACACCGTTGTGGGCAAGTTGTCCAAGTCTTAACAATGTGAAGAACAAAAACGTTTCGCTCGTTAGAACTTTATCAAGTACACGGACATTAGGGCGAACATTTGGAGTACATATAGTCAGCCGGAGGGACCACGGGAGGTCTCGAGCAAGGGAGGGGTAGGGTGGGTAAAGGGAGCTTCGGGTTTGTTTGTATGTGAAATTTGGGAGTGAAGCTCCCACGGGCTTTGATTTTGAGCCCGTTTGGTGGGTGATTGACTTATGAGTGTGTGTGGGCCCAACCACACACACTCATACATTCACAAGATGTGCATACGTATATGAAATACGTATGCACATCTCAGTGAATGCACCCTTCCCAAGTGAACTGTTTTCGATGTTAGGTGAATGGTAGCAATGGTGTTATAAATTTAAGAAAATAAAGGGGGGGGGTGATTCAATGTATAAGTGGTCGTGGTTTGGCCACGCGGGCTTCGGGTGATTTCGGCCCAAGGTGATTTCTGCCCGGTGATTTCGGCCCAGGGTTTTTCTGAGCCGAAATCGCCGGTGATATATTATTCTTTTAGTAATATATTTTCTTTCAATAATTAATAAGTAATAATAGCAGAGATAGGGTTGATGAAAGAATATTAGGATGGTTTGGACACATGGAAAGAATGAGTGAAGAAAGACTAGTAAAAGAGGTATGGAAGGCAGATGTGGAGGGAGTGAACATGAGGGGACGTCCTAGGATGAGGTGGATGGATGGGGTGAAGGGGGCTTTGGGGAAGAGGGGAATGTCTGTTGAGGAAGGAAGGGAGAGGACGGAAGACAGAGGTGAGTGGAAAATGGTTGTATATGGATGAGGTTGTGACTGCATGAGGAGGAATGGGCGGGAGGGTGGGGGGTGGGGTAGTATGTGTGAGTGAATTTTGACGCAGCCCGAAGGGATTTCTCCCCGTCCTCGCCTTATATGCAAAGGGGGACGGAGAGGGGGGGGGCCGATTAAATGAAGCGGCCTTGCTGTGGATGTACTGTGTCTTGCGACACTGCTTCTGACCCAGGGCGGTGGGCAGGGTGCAGGGATGACCCGTCATTCAGGAGGTGCTCAGATGAGAGGGAGGGTGGGAGGGGTGTGGAGTGTATTTAGGGATGAAATGGGTGGGAGTGTTTTTATGCCTTTCCCTTTCTGGCTACCTCCCTTGGAAGGGGGAAAAAGCCTTGGTATATGTATGTATGTAATAATAGCAGTCCTCCAAATGTTGCTATCATTATTTATCATTGAAAGAAAATATATCATTAAAAGAATTTTAAAAAATTACTTATATATCATTTCAAGTAACAATATTTTTTGCACATATTGTGTGAAAACGAAATGAAATTTATGAAACAAGTTATCTAAATTGAAATTATACAACTTTCATGTGTGGACTAAGGTAAATGGTGTTATTGTTGCACAAAAAGTTGCCTAACATTGATAACACAATATAACAAGGAGTCTAGGGTTGGGTTGTTCAAAAACTAATTCTAGCGTTAGTTTATCTTGATGTCCATGATGTTTAATGTCAAGATAGATTTAACGCCAAGATAGTGCAAAAAAAAAAAAAAAAAAAAAAAATCGAACAACCCAGTCCAGAAGTTCAACATCATTATGAGCATGCAGGAGGGGAGCGCAACGAATGTAGGATGTTTCGGTTCACAAAGTGAACACAAACATGTAAACACGAACAAATAAATATGAGCGATAGAAACATAAGTCTGCGACCTTTTGAGCATATTTCATTCTGAACCTATCTTACAAAGTAAACACAACTGAACACGTAAATGCAAACACGAAAACACAAGCAATTGAAACACAAGTCTACGACCATTCTGACCGGTTGATAGTAAAGTCGCTATTGTTACAGTCGTTGTTATAATGCGGTCGCCATTATGACAGTCGCCGTTTTGAAAGTCGCTCACCTGATTACGTCGCCATTATGACAGTCGCCGTTTTGAAAGTCGCACACCTGATTACGTCGCCCTTATGAAGCCGCTTTTATGACTGTCGCTGTTTTGACAGTCGCTATCCGGCCCGGATCACACACACACACACACACACATACACACACACACACACACACACACACATACACACACACACATACACACACACACACACACACACACACACACACACACAAAGACACACACGCACACACACACACACACACACACAAAGACACACACACACACACACACACACAAACACACACACACACGCACACATCTGAGCCCTTTAATTTTCTTCACTACTCACCCACACCCTTTCCCACTTCCTCTTCCCGTCCGTCCTCCCTTTCCTTTTCTCCCCGTTTCTGACCCTGAGTCTGTTGTTATGCTAACTCAGTCGGCGCGTGTCGTGTCGCTCCTGTGTCGATTGGACACAGGTGGCTGGCATGGTGTCACAATCTGGAAAGGGAAAGGGAGTGGCAGAGTGTCACCATATTTGTTGGTTATGATGAAGGACTTTAACCACTGGTAAAGAAAATTAAATAAACATCAGTTATTTTTAAGGGTTATTTTCTGCCGTGTTTCTGGTTCAGAAAAAGGATATTTCGTCGCAGTTAATTGTCTTCATGGATAAGATCCTCATGTCACCTCAGCTAGTAATGTAGAGGAAGTTTAAGTATACGAAGAGGTAGAAATTATGGATAGGTGGCATTACGTAAAGAGATGATGGAGTAGACGTAAATATGCTGACAACTTCATTACTTTTTGTTGTTACTTAAGTTGTTACACGAAAGGCGAGGACAGTGGTTACATTCTTCCCCTCCCTTTGGTTTAGAGGGCTAGGTAACTCAACAATTACAAGTGATTCGGCTACCACTATATATATATGGGAAACATGATAAGAGAAAACTAAATGTACTGTACATACATAGGTGTCATACAAATCTACACCAACACAATACTCGTACAGTTAGGTATCGCAAACTTAATGAGAACGATATCACATTTCTTTGTCGTAGTTCCCAGAAACACTTCACTCCGATTCTTACGAGTAAAGCATGTCGAGTTTCTATTGCATTTAGTCTTGCGTAAATCATCTTTTAATTTCTTTTGTCCAAAACTTTTATAGCGGTGGCTGTGATTGCTGCTATAGCCATGCTTGTGGCCGTGCCTGTGTCTATAACTATGGTTCTGGTCGTGGGTGTGGCTGTGACTAGCTATTGTAATGACTGGATGCGGGTCTAACAGTGACTGAGCATGTGCGCCGTCACCTTGGCTATGACCATCGTTGTATACGACTATAACTACATGCGTATCCGTGTCTATGACTATGAAGCTGTAAGCTGTTGGTAGGCTAAGGGCCGTTCTGTGTAGAGCTTTCACCTCGGACGCGAGCTGGTTCCCGGGAACTAGACTCCATGCTGGGCAGAAGCAACATATGGAACATAGAAACATCAGAGGACTCCAGCTGTGGTTTGGCTCTATATTGAGGCGGCCGGGGAAAGGACTTAATTCGAAGCATGGGGAAGGGATGGGAATGGAATTATAATGGGAATGGAAATGGGAATAGGGGTGTGGATGTGGATGGCAATAGGATTGGGAACGGGAACGTGAATGTGTATGGGAATTAGAATTGGAATTGGAATAGGGATGGGGATGGAGGATAGGGATGGGAATGGGGATGGGGATGGGGATGGGGGTGGGGATGGGGATGGGGAAAGGGATGGGGATTGCCTGCTTCAAATTAATCTATTCCATCTACTTCAGTTCCAATTTCATCTACCAACTATTCTACCATCTACCTCATTTACTCTTCCAACTTGACCAATGGCCGCTTCCTCTTCATACCTGAATCCACCTTCCGCATTCTTCGCCTTTTGTTCCGTCTGATCCACTTTCCATCATCCACCTGCATGAGCCTCTATTGCCTAAAGACTTACCACATGCAGCTAATGGCATAATATAACCATTACGCACGGCACTACCCACAGTCACGAACCAATAAGAATTAGAATAATCGATTCTCCTGATTTATGATTGGTCGCACGTTCGACGCAAGAACTCGGTCTCGCTCTCCACGGGGTGTTTTCAGGAGGGGGATGTTCTCGTGTTAGGAGAGAATGTAGGTGAGACTGGGACGGAGGAAATGAATTTTCTATTAGATTATTTATGAATCTATTTTTTTTTTTTTTTTTGTGAGGTAGATAGTTGAAGACTGAGTCACAGTACTAGAAAAATGAAAAAAATAGTAAGATTTTTACATTTTAGACACGTCAATGATGCTGGATCTAATTGAATATATATATATATATATATATATATATATATATATATATATATATATATATTTGTGTAGCCAGGTAGTATATTCTCTTGTAAACATACGAGGTTGAAGGCTAAAGAGGATTCATTGTTGATTATTTTATTACGTGTAGCTTCGATACAACGTACAATCTTTTTGTCTTCAAATTTGACGTATCTTAGTAGTTGTCCTATTGTGGCCGACGTTTCGGAACTTCCTGGTTCCATCTTCTGGGCGATCTGATGTGCAGTGTCTGTGGATGTCGTATTTATTCATGGAGTTGGGATCATAAGGCTTCTTGCAGGAAGAGGTCTCCTCTGATTGGTTGCCTAGGACCAATAGGGGAGCTGGGTTACTGGAGATCTGTGAGACCTCTCCCAGTGCGTGTAGTGATTCTGTCTGTGTTCAGTCTCTTCATGGATGGTAAGACGCGCAGGTCTTCGGTCTGGATGTTGATGTTAGGATGGTTATCCTGTATGTATATGGCTTCCAGGAACAGTAGAACGACACCGGAAAGGAGTAGAAAGCAGAACCGTGAAAAAGTTAACCAAACTTTATGGCGGTAACATCAAGCTGCCCCGCCCTCCCGCAGGGTATGTGAACCTCTCAGACCATGTTCTTACCAAGGACCAAGAAGAACTTCTGAACATGGGCCTTAATTGCCACTATCTTACAAAACCACGACCCCATCGTAAGCGGCTAGAAATTGAGGTTCTCCTTGATGACATCCAACATCTGGAAAAAGCAGGACAAGTAAAAACTACACCAGACCTTCAACCAGCGCTTCTTGCAGAAGCCAACAAGACAAGAGGATCATATCATAGTAAATATGTTAACGGAAACCACCTTCTCGCCGCAAAAGAACTCAGGAATAACCCTGACATCACCATCAGACGTGCTGACAAAACAGCCGCCTTTGTCATCATTAATAGAGAAGATTATACCCACAAAATAGACTCCATACTCAGCGACACCACAAAGTTCACAAAGATAACAAGAAATCCAACTGATTCCATCAAGAAGAAGTTGAACAAAATCATCACATCCATCAACGCCAACATGGACAGTCCAAAATTCCCCAAGCTTACAGGCGAATACTCTCTTGGGTATGCTTTTGGAAACATCAAGACACATAAACCTAACCCCATCAGGCCCATCATTTCCCAAATACCTACAGCAACATACCCCATAGCCAAGAAACTTAACGCGCTTCTCACTCCATATGTCCCCAGCACCTACACCATTGCCTCCGCGCCCGATTTTCTCGAAATCCTCCGAGATTCTCCATCTAACGAGGATGCCATCATCGCTTCGTTGGACGTAGAAAATTTATTTACGAACATCAACGTAGACCGAACCATCGAATTCATTCTCAAGAGAGTGTACCACTGCGACGATACCACACCTCTCAACATCCCCGAGAAAAGCTTAAGATCGCTACTGGAAATATGCACCAAATAAGCTCCCTTTACCTGCCCTAATGGAAGAATGTATAAACAAATCGATGGGGTGGCAATGGGTAGCCCACTTGGAGTTTTGTTTGCTAATTTCTTCATGGGTACCATTGAGACAGAACTCCTGGCAGAGGCCCGTCCCTCCATTTACTGCCGTTACGTACTGTAGATGATATCTTCGTACGAGTAAGAGACGAGAGGGAACTTCAAGACCTGAAAACCCGCTTCATCAAAGCCTCAGGACTTAATTTCACCTACGAAGAAGCTAACAATGGACACCTCCCTTTCCTTGACATCCTCGTCACAGCACAGCAGACAGGCTTCCTAACAACAGTTTACACAAAACCGACAAACCCTGGACTTTGCCTGAATGGAAAAAGTGAGTGCCCTTCCAGGTACTTACACACCACTATCGGCGCATATATCAGAAGAGCACTTTCACACTGCTCCACATGGAGAAATACACACCAAGAACTGGAAAGACTAACTCAGGTCCTGGTTAACAATGGATACACAAATTCAGACGTAACACACATCACAAAAAAGATCCTAGACAAATGGTACACAAAAGAAGATAACCCGACACCTAACAACAAAAACTCCATCAAGTTATATTACAAGAATCACATGTCAACAGAAAACAAAACAGATGAAAAGATTTTAAAAGAAATCATTAACAAGAACATACAGACAACAGACCCCGAAAAACAAATCCAACTCATCATTTATTACAATACTAAGAAAACAGCCCAATTGATTATCCGTAACCAACCCACCACCACAAAAACAACACTACAACAAGACCACGTTGTATACCAATATAAATGCAATAGTGAGGCGTGTGGATCTCACACTTACATTGGTATGACAACAACACAATTAACACGACGCCTAACATGCCACCTGTCCAACGGATCAATCAAGTCACACTATACCTCTTCCCACAACAAAGCACTAACAAGAAAAGACATAGACAATAACACGACAATCATAGACAGGGAATCGGATCCCCGACGGCTACTGTTCCTGGAAGCCATATACATACAAGATAACCATCCTAACATCAACATCCAGACCGAAGACCTGCGCGTCTTACCATCCATGAAGAGACTGAACACAGACAGAATCACTACACGCACTGGGAGAGGTCTCTCAGATCTCCAGTAACCCGGCTCCCCTATTGGTCCTAGGCAACCAATCAGAGGAGACCTCTTCCTGCAAGAAGCCTTATGATCCCAACTCCATGAATAAATACGACATCCACAGACACTGCACATCAGATCGCGTCACACTATACCTCTTCCCACAACAAAGCACTAACAAGAAAAGACATAGACAATAACACGACAATCATAGACAGGGAATCGGATCCCCGACGGCTACTGTTCCTGGAAGCCATATACATACAAGATAACCATCCTAACATCAACATCCAGACCGAAGACCTGCGCGTCTTACCATCCATGAAGAGACTGAACACAGACAGAATCACTACACGCACTGGGAGAGGTCTCTCAGATCTCCAGTAACCCGGCTCCCCTATTGGTCCTAGGCAACCAATCAGAGGAGACCTCTTCCTGCAAGAAGCCTTATGATCCCAACTCCATGAATAAATACGACATCCACAGACACTGCACATCAGATCGCCCAGAAGATGGAACCAGGAAGTTCCGAAATGTCGGCCACAATAGGACAACTACTAAGATACGTCAAATTTGAAGACAAAAAGATTGTACGTTGTATCGAAGCTACACGTAATAAAATGATCAACATGTAATCCTCTTTAGCCTTCAACCTCTTATATTTAAAATATATATATATATATATATATATATATATATATATATATATATATATATATATATATATATATATATATATATATACATATCTATATGTATATACATATAGTATATGTATATATATATATATAATATATATATATATATACATATATAATATATATATATATATATATATATATATATATATATATATAACATATATCCTGTATTTACATACACCTAGGCCCATATCCCATGTACATATATACATAAATATAAACACACACACACACACACACACACACACCATCACACACACATACGCACACATACACACACACACAGACACACACACACACGCACACACACACACACACATATATATATATATATATATATATATATATTAACAGCTTTAATTCCCTTCCAGTTTGATTTTTATATGATGTTTTTTTTCTCCAACACAAAATATGTTTTATTGTCACCAATTGTTTTATCTATCATTCCTTATCTCTTTCTCTCTCCCTATCTCTCCCCTTCCCTTCTCTCTCTCTTTCTCCTCTTTCTCATTTTCCCTGTCTTTTTCTCTCTGTCCTTTGTCTCTATTTCTGTCCCTTTTATCTCTCTTCCCTTTCTTTCCCTCTCTCTCCCTCTGCCTCTCTGTCACTCTCTCTCTCCCTATCCCTCTCTCTCTCTCTCCCTATCCCTCTCTCTCTCTCCCTCTCCTTCTCTCTTTCTCTCCCTCTAGCTCTCCCTCTAGCTCCCCCTCTATCTCTCTCCATCTTTTTCTCTATCCCACCATCTCTCTTTCTCTCTTCTCTCTCCTCTCTCTCTCTCTCTCTCTCTCTCTCTCTCTCTCTCTCTCTCTCTCTCTCTCTCTCTCTCTCTCTCTCTCTCTCTCTCTCTCTCTCTCTCTCTCTCTCTCTCTCTCTCTCTCCTTTCCTTTTCCTCAATCGAGAACAATCATCTCTTTCCTTCAAGTTATCATCCTGAGTATCGCTTTCGTGATACGACGTGTATGCCAAACACATTAGAAAATGATGGAAATACAGACCAGTAGGATGACGTTCAGTCCTGGTGAAGACATGAAGAACGAAAACAAATATACATAACTAATGAGATCAAAAAAAGAGAGAAACAGAGGAAAAGGATAAAAGGCCGTTTAATACATATTTTGTATTGATGGAAAACCTTCAAATAAAAATCAGACGAAGGGAAATAAAACTATTAATACACACACACACACACACACGCGCGCGCGCGCGCATATATATGTATACATTATATATATATATACATATATATATATGTGTGTGTGTGTGTGTGTGTGTGTGGTGTGTAAATTCATGTATATATGCGTATATATATACATATATATCATATATATATATATATATATATATATATATATACATAATATACGTGTGTGTGTGTGTTTGTATGTGTCTGTGCATAATATAAATAAATAAGTAAACAGATAGATAAATAAGAAAGTCAATAAAAGAATGATTGAATGTTGTTGCTATGAATAAGGATGACCTTAGCCAATCTAGGATTTATGACTCTGAGGCAGACGGTCATGATGTCCCCCAAGACCACGTACCTTCGCAGAAAGCCTGAAGAACTTCGTCATGATCTGCTTCGGAAGTTCTTGCTTCAGCCCGGTTTTCTGCTGGTGGAGAAGGAGGAAGGAAGATGACCGTTCTGATGATGAGAACGCCAGGGACAGGACCTCCGAAATCCTGCAAATCGTCCGAATAGTCCGTCAGCTTCGCGGAGGAAAGATGGCTCGGGCGATCAAAAGACGCGACATGAGAGTCTTTGTTTTGAACAAGATGCTCATCACAGACCCACCAAAGGCCAAATAAAAGCCCGGCAGCAAGATTCGCGCAATGAGGCGGGAAAGGGCAGTTGAGAGGCCATGTTAATAGAAAAAATAAATAAACAAAAGGAAATGTATTACAACCGGTTGCTGCCTAAGGAACTATTCAATATGCTGGCCCGAAAAAATATATATATTCCATCAAAGACCCACCAAAGGGCAAATGAAAACCCGGCAGCAAGATTCGCGCAATTAGGCGAGAAAGGGCAAATGAGAGCCCATGTTAATAATAAAATAAAAGGAAATGTTTCATTACCGGTTGCTGCCTGAGGAACTATTCAATATGCCGGCCCAAAAAAAAATATATATATTCCATCAAATGGTTTGGCACGCCATTTTATGTTCGTCGTAAGGAAAATTGTGTCTTAGAACAAACTCACATCTCTCTCTGGACATTGTAGAACTAAACCGATGGAATGTACTGCCTTCCTTACATCTTCAGTCAAACTCCTGGGCACCCGTTTCAGCTGAAAGGCCTTATAACTAAACCATAAAATTATTTTTGGGACATGAATTCTTATTTTGAGCCTGTCGACAGCACTCGTTGGGGAGAATAGATAAAGTGTCTAATGCAGTCGGAAGTCCTGCAGGTACAATTTATACTGATTACTCAACTCGTTGTCCTCCTTAGGGGTTTCGGGGCTCCCTCAGCTGAATATATTCACCTGGCGGCAGCCAGAATTAAAACACAAACGTGGATCATAGTTACCCAGGGCGACCAAGGGATTAATTGAGCTAGTTATTGCCTCCTTGTGCATAAGGACCCTGAGATCCTCTTGGCGTGGCGGACGCAGACACCCCGATATCCCCTGAAGGGTGTCAATGCCGCATTATATATGATAGCAGCGTCCAACTCTAAGGGCCTTCTGCACTCAGTAGTGCAACACCCCAAGTTTAGTAAACGTTTTATAGATGATATATATGAATATATATATTTATATATATATATATATATATATATATATATATATATATGTGTGTGTACATATGTATGTGTGTGTGTGTTTATGCATATATAAGAATATGAAGAGTAGACGAATCCTATGACAAACGAAAACATTAAAGTACTAAAGTTATTTTTTCCTCAGAGGTCATTTTTGACCTCGTACTCGGGAAAGTCGTCCTCCCTCTCCTTGTCCTGATAGAAATACAAGAGGACACGGAAAGAAAATCAAGAAAGACAGTTATAGAAGAGATCTGAAAAAGAACAGCTTTCCCCATAGAGTAATAGACATTTGGAACAAGTTAGATGAGAAAGTGGTGTGTGCAAAAACAATACATGCATTTAAAAGCAGTTTAGATAAAATGAGATATGAAGACGGGACACCACGAGCATAGCTCCCCTTCCCGTAAAATACAACTAGGTAAATACATGTTTTTACGTACGTACATCCCGACCCCGGCCCAGGCCCTGGCCCCAGTGCTCGGGGCCGGGGCGGCACAATCCGGTCCTCGAAGTCTCCGCCGATCCTTTTTCGGCGCGAGTCCCGCGAGGCAGCCCAGATTCTGCCGCGCGCACAAGACCAGCCGTTGGTGCCACCGCTGTTACTTCCCGGGAACCCGACACTATCTTCTAATCACAAACGAACCTGAACTCTTGAGTCTTTTTCTTAAATTGTCTGAAGGAACAACGAAACTCTAAAAACCTTTTGGAGTCTCAGCCTCCTACGTCCCTAAGGACCTTCAGTTGTCGTGTCCTACTCGATCCTGCCGGTTTGTGATTTTATTTAATCCCAAAGAACCTTCTGTTATAGCGTCCTACTCGATCATGTCGGCTGGTGATTTAATTCAATCCTCCTGCTGAATCGACTCTATCATGCTTAGGCATCTTAACTTGAGCTCTCTGTACTGACCCAGAGTGCGGGTTGATCTAATATAGGTGTTCAAGTGGATCAAAGGCTTTAAAAAGGGTGACGCAAATAAGGTCATCATAGTCAGACATCAGGGAACGACACGTAGTAATAGATTTGAATTAGACAATTTTAGATTTAAGAAGGAAATAGGACAGAACTGATTTACCAATAGATTGGTCAACGAATGGAATACAGTTAGTGTCCATGTAGTGAGCGCTGAAATTATCGGTCGTTTTAAGGAAAAGTTAAAAGGTATGATAGGTGGTAATGGACATGGAACTGTCTAGTGTAGGCCTTATGGTCTTTTGTAGTCTACTTCATTCTTATGTCCTTATGCCGTCGGTCGACTAGGCTCGAGTCAACCCCCAAGACAGTTTGGCTTGATCCTGTCGCATCATTCCGTCAGTCCGTCTACGCGATCGACCTGACCTAACCTAACCTAACCAACCTAACTCCACCTGACCTAATTCCACCTGACCTAACTCCACCTAGCCTAACCCCAACTAACCTAACCCCACCTAACCTAACCCCACCTAACCTAACTCCACCTAACCCAACTCCACCTAACTTAACCCCACCCATGCATTTCACCTGAACATATAAACTATTCTCACCTTACCAACTAAACTGAAACGATATAATTTTGACAAACCCAATACAGAAAAATCTCACACAAAATTCAGGAGACACATCTTCAAAATAAAATAATAAAGCTTCCGACT
>NC_134809.1:2611807-2614307 GCF_046742065.1 Oratosquilla oratoria
TATGTATCAATCAAATCAGCCATCCTGAGTCTACTGCTGAACAAAGGCCTCCTTCATAGCATTCCATGATTCACACGACCGCGCCATCCTCTGCCACGTATATATATATATATATATATATATATATATATATATGTATATACATGTATATATATATATATATACATGTATATATATATATATATATATGTATATATATACATATACATATATATATGATATATATATATACATATATACATGTATATGTATATATATATACATACATGTATATATATATATACATGTATATACATATATATATATATATATGTAATAAAAACACTAGGAGCGTGTGTTCGGCTGGTGATTTAATTCAACCCTCCCTCCTCCTGAATCGACTCTATCATGCTTAGGCATGTTACTTGAGCTCTCTGGACTGACACAGTGCGGGGGTTATCTAATAGAGGTGTTCAAGTGGAGCAAGGGCTTTAACAAGGGTGACGCAAACAAGGTCATCATAGTAAGACATCAGAGCAAGACTCGTAGTAATGGATTTAAATTGGACAAATTTAGATTTAAGAAGGAAATAGGACAGAACTGATTTACCAATAGATTGGTCAACGAATGGAATACAGTTAGTGTCCATGTAGTGAGCGCTGAAATTATCGGTCGTTTTAAGGAAAAGTTAAAAGGTATGATAGGTGGTAATGGACATGGAACTGTCTAGTGTAGGCCTTATGGTCTTTTGTAGTCTACTTCATTCTTATGTCCTTATGCCGTCGGTCGACTAGGCTCGAGTCAACCCCCAAGACAGTTTGGCTTGATCCTGTCGCATCATTCCGTCAGTCCGTCTACGCGATCGACCTGACCTAACCTAACCTAACCAACCTAACTCCACCTGACCTAATTCCACCTGACCTAACTCCACCTAACCTAACCCTACATAATCTAACCCCACCTAACCTAACTCCACCTAACCCAACACCACCTAACCCAACCCCACCTAACTTAACCCCACCCATGCATTTCACCTGAACATATAAACTATTCTCACCTTACCAACTAAACTGAAACGATATAATTTTGACAAACCCAATACAGAAAAATCTCACACAAAATTCAGGAGACACATCTTCAAAATAAAATAATAAAGCTTCCGACTCAAATACAGTCAATCATTGTTCCATACCATAAACAATAATCAAAACCCACACACGAAATGTAGTACTTACAAAAACTTCCATCTCAGACACACATTGTTTTTAAACTCAGTCAACTTCATTGAAAAAACAACATATTCCCATACAAGACTAATGATAGGAACAACAGATTACTTGATAAAAATGACAATTTCCCACAAAATATAGCCAATAGATATTCACAAAACGTGACACAACATCCACGAAACAAAAATAAGCAACATTAATTTATAACACACAAACGAAAAAAAAAACACAAATAAATAGGTCAATCCATTAGAAATAATCCCAAACCCCTACACTCTAGTACTACCTGAACATTATGAAAGATACAAACACTGATATCACACACCTAACATCTATATATGAAAGTGTGAAATCTCAGAGAAAAGAGACAGTGTAAAGTTCTTGTTGAAACAAGAGAATAGTCCTCCCTGTACGGAACGATATTAATGTAATAATTTTAGATATGTAACAACAAACACACTCTTATAATAAATTCACACTCAAACTAACAAATACTGAAATTTTAGTATGCCTTATATTCAATAAGTTATGCTCCCCCCCCCCCCATACACACAGTGCAAGTGATACCCGATTCTCAGTAGAAATGGGATAAAAAACATCTCATTGAAAAGAGCTCCCGAACTACAGTGACAGACATATTCCCATACATTCTCATCGAAAAAGAGAATAGTCATTGATAATCAAATTCAATAAAAAAGAAACATAGCTTACTGAATACATTCTAAGATATAATAATATACGCAAACCCTTTTACTCATTCAAATTATGAATTTTACAAGTCAGTGTAATGTGACACATTATATATATTTTTTTTGCAATTGCATATTTTCTTATGCCAAACCCCACTCTCTCGACCTTAATTCGAGGTACGAGGACATACGCCAAAGAGATCGGGGAGGCAATGTATCCATATACCATTACTAACCGTTACGATATAACACATGCCTGACACGTAATCCATACATCCAAGAAGGCAATAGCCTTCAGCAATACCTCCAATCTTGCAGGCCTGCACACTTCCTTCTGACTCAGATTATACAACATCCATCACACTATCGTCCAACGAAGATTACCGACACAAGTACCTAATGTCACCAGACAGTTCATTAACCTTTACTTACACCTACCAAACTACATTATTGTAACTCATATATATATTTATATATATATGTATATATATATGTATATGTGTATATATATACATACACACACACACACACACACACACATATATATATATATATATATATATATATATATATATATATATATATATATATATATATCGGGGA
>NC_134809.1:2619307-2626807 GCF_046742065.1 Oratosquilla oratoria
TTTTGCAAAGTCTAGATATACTAAATCTATATTGTTTCTTTTGTCATAATTCGAGATAACTGTGTTGTAGAATTCGAGTTAGTCACGCAAGAACGTTTCCGTCTGAAACCATGCTGGCTATCATTTATCAAACGGTTACTTTCTAAATGATGTTCGATAGCATCTCTGATGATAGTTTCCATTATTTTTCCTACGATTGAAGTCAAACTCATAGGCCTATAGTTGTTTGGTTTCTTTTTGTCACATTTTTTTGACTATGGGAGTAACGTTAGCTATGCATATATATATATATATATATATATATATATATATATATATATATGTGTGTGTGTGTGTGTGTGTGTGTGTGTTTATGCATGTATATATATGTATATATATATATATGTGTATATGCATATATAATGTATATGCATATGTATATGCCCATATATATATATATATATATGTATATATATATATATATATATATATGTATGTATATATATATATACACAAGCCGCGGGCTTCACCCTACCCGGCTTCTCCGGGGGCTTGGCTGCGCAAACAGCGGCCTACGGCCGCAGCTTTCCGCGCTCTAATCCCTCGTTTTCCCCTTCGGCCTCGGCCTCGGGGCGGAACCCCAACACGGGATCCCCAGCACGAAGAAGAACGCGAAGAAGAACGCGAGGAAGAAGAACGCTAGGAAGAAGAACGCGAGGAAGAAGAACGCGAAGAAGAACACTAAGTAGAACGCGAAGAAGAACGCGAGGAAGAAGAACGCAAGGAAGAAGAACGCGAGGAAGAAGAACGCGAAGAAGAACGCGAAGAAGAACGCGAAGAAGAATGCGAAGAAAAACGCGAAGAAGAACGCGAGGAAGAAGAAGAAGAAGAACGCGAAGAAGAAGAAGAAGAAGAACGTGAAGAAGAAGAACGCGAAGAAGAACGCGAAGAAGAATGCGAAGAAGAACGCGAAGAAAAACGCGAAGAAGAACGCGAGGAAGAAGAAGAGGAAGAACGCGAAGAAGAAGAAGAGGAACACGAAGAAGAAGAATACCACCTGACCCCGACTTACCCAAGCGCTTTTTCAAGAATATTTTTAGGACAAAGTGTCACCGTAATACCACCTGTCCCCGACTTCCACAGCTTTTTTTCTTTTTTTTAGAATATTCTTATTTAGACTTAGATATGTATCAATCAAATCAGCCATCCTGAGTCTACTGCTGAACAAAGGCCTCCTTCATAGCATTCCATGATTCACACGACCGCGCCATCCTCTGCCACGTATATATATATATATATATATATATATATATGTATATACATGTATATATCTATATATATACATGTATATATATATATATATATATATGTATATATATACATATACATATATATATGATATATATATATACATATATACATGTATATGTATATATATATATATATACATACATGTATATATATATATAACATGTATATACATATATATATATATATGTAATAAAAACACTAGGAGCGTGTGTTCACAAATGCGTAAATAACCACTAGGAAAAGTAAACTAACGAAGCAGAGCGCTTTCGTGTAATTACATCTTCAGTGCAGATACAAAGAAGGAATTATAAGATGAAGAAACAAGGTACAGAATATATGACATAGTGAAGAGGGCATTCGGAGAGGTAGTGGAAGAAGTACACGTGACGGACGTATGGGCCGTCCTGGTAGCCAACAAGTAAGGGACGTTTGGGCCGTCCTGGTAACCAACAAGTATGGGACAACTGCTCATAATTTATATTACAATTCAAACAATTTTGAAATTTCATGAGAAATAAAACTATCTAATTTGTACAAACCTTGATGTATCTGCACTGAAGATGTAATTACACGAAAGCGCTCTGCTTCGTTAGTTTACTTTTCCTAGTGGTTATTTACGCATATATATATATATGAATATACATATATATATCTATATATATATTTGTGTGTGTGTGTGTGTGTGTGTGTGTGTGTGTGTGTGTGTGTGTGTGTGTGTGTGTGTGTGTGTGTGTGTGTTTAGAAATTGTTTTAGACAAATGAGAGAGTGATAGGTGGGGAAGGGTAAACGAAGATGGGCTTTTACAATACGTCCTAACGTTTCGGTCAATATGACCTTCTTCAGAGGACCCGCTATAGTACATCAAACGCCCGAGCCAACGGACCAAACGTCCAGGCATCCAGACCAAACGTCCGTGCAGTGACGAAAGATCATGTCACGCCACATTTTATAACTGTACCTAATTCTGAAAACACCGAGGATATTGATAGGTATTTATTGAAAGGTGGATAAAAATTGCTAAGGCTTCCTCTAATAAAACAGGAAAAATATTTAAAAACCACACTTACAGTATAATCACAACAACCTCAGTGTCATTTATCGCATCCCATATAGTGGCTGTCCCTTAGCGTACATCGATGAATCAGGTCGAGGGATTGAAAAAAAAAGATTGAGCGAACATAAAAATTATTTAAGAGCACACAGGACATCCAACTCACTTGTTCGCCACCTCGAACAGTACAGCAACCTACCTGATTGGGACAAAGTCGAGATCTTACATAAGGGACTGCAGAAGGAAATGAGAAAGACGGTGGAAGCTGCACATATAAATACTCAAATGAACAACAACGACAGAGAAGGATTTATATACCTTTCCAAAGCAGCTAGTCTCCTAATAATTAACGCTCTGCAAAAGACCTGACACTCGAAGCTGGACGAGTTCCTCCCACTGCAAGTATAAAATTTGTGATCACGATGTAATATAGTGAGTCCTCTGAAGAAGGTCATAGTGACCGAAACGTTAGAACGTATTTTAAAAGCTCATCTTCGTTTACCCTTCCCCACCTATCACTCTCTCATATATGCATATACATATGTAAACTTCTCGATACATATATATATATATATATATATATATATACATATGTATATATATATGTATAGATATATATTTATATGTATATATATGTATGTATATGTATATATATATATATTTATATATATTATATATATATATATAATATATATTTCTAGGGCACAGGTTTTCACGTAGACAATTTTGATTGAAGTCAACTGCGCTATTAGCTTTGGCTATCTTAAGATTCAAATTCTTCAATTTGAATAATAATTTTTGTCTTCATAGTTCAAAGTATGAACATAATCATTCATTATTTCAAAATCATGGAGAAGTGGGTGCAGTAAAAGGCGCTGCTGAATGCCAATGGTTATAATGACACAAACACCGCCTCTCAGGCTTCTTAAGGGTTAGAAGAACTATAAACTCGAAGGCTAACTAGGTCTGCTATCGACGAAGATGAAGCAAATGATAATGGTCTCTGACCAGGGTGGTAAGGGTATTGGGAGAGGTCATCGCAATTCTTTTGGGAGAGGTCACTGGAGGAAGCAGGGGAGGTTAAAAGAAGTTTCTGGGTGAAGCGACTAGAAGGAGATGTCGAGTGAAATCTCTGGGTGAGGTCACTAGTGGAAGGCGAGGACGACGGGAGTGTCTGGGAGAGGTCACTTGGAGAAGCAGGCGAAGTTGAAAGGGGGCCCTAGGTGAGGTCATTGGGAGGGGTAGGGAAGGTCATCAGTCTTATTCCGGAGCTCGTGGAGGAAAGTCTCGCTCGACTTCTGGTTTAGGGTCCTGTGGGCTGGGAGTTTTGATGTTGCTGAGGGTTTTGGTAAACGTATCGTTCTAGTAAGGGTTCGGATGCACCTTGATCTTGTCGTTTTTGTTGGGCACGATGTTCCTGGGGGCGGGCTGAAGGGAGGATGAAATCTGCAGCTTGTTGTACATTGATGGAGGGCCGCTGAGTAGTAATAGCAACAGCTTCAGCAATCTGCACTCTTTTGAAATTTGTTTCTTTTTATAGTGCGGTGAGTTTCTTTGAGATATATATATATATATATATATATATTATATATATATAAATGCATGTATATATATATACATGCGTAAATAACCACTAGGAAAAAGTAAACTAACGAAGCAGAGCGCTTTCGTGTAATTACACGAAAGCGCTCTGCTTCGTTAGTTTACTTTTTCCTAGTGGTTATTTACGCATTTGTGAACACACGCTCCCTAGTGTTTTTATTGCATATATATATATTTTTTTTTATATATATATATATATATATATATGTATATATATACATATATATACTCATATATATATACATATATATATTCATATATTTATGTATATATATATGTATATGTATATATATATGTTATATGTATATATATGTATATATATATTCATGTATATGTATATATGTATGTGTATATATATGTATATATGTATATATATGTATATACAGTATATTTATATATATATATATTTATATACATTATATATATATATATGTATATATATTATATATATATATATATATGTATATATATGTATATATATATATATGTACATATATATGTATATATGTATATATATATATGAGTATATATATATATTATATATGTATATATATATATGTATGTACATAGATATGTATATATATATATATGTATATACATAGATATGTATATATATACATATATATATATACAATATATATATATATATATATATACATATATATATACAATATATATATATATATACATATATATAGATAGATATATAGATATATAGATAGATACATATACCAAGGCATTTTCCCCATTACAAGGGAGGTAGCCAAAAAAAAAAAGGCATAAAATCATTCCCACCCATTCCGTCCCTAAATACACTCCACACCCCTCCACCCTCCCTCTTATCTTAGCAACCCTAGTATGATGGGTCATCCCTGCACCTTGTCCACTGCCCTGGGTCAGAAGCAGTGTCGCAAGACACAGCACATCCACAGCAAGCCGCATTATTAAATCGGCGACCCCCCTCTCCGTCCCCCTATGCATAAAAGGAGAAGATGGGGAGAAGTCCCTTCGGGCTGCGTCAAATTTTGCTCACACATACTACCTCACCCCCCATCCCACCGTCAATTCCACCTCATGCATCACATCATTCATATACAACCATTCTCCATTCACCCCTGTCTTCTCTCCTCTCCCGTCCTTCCTCAACAGACATTCCTCTCTTCCCCATCCCTCCACCTCATCCTAGGACGTCCCCTCATGTTAATTCCCTCCACATCTGCCTTCCACACCTCTTTTACTAGTCTTTCTTCACTCATTCTTTCCATGTGTCCAAACCATCCTAATACTCTTTCATCAACCATATCTCCCAACTCCCTTTCCACCCCTGTTCTCCTCCTCACCTCCTCATTTCTCACTCTATCTAGCCTAGTAACCCCCATCATACTTCTCAGACACCTCATCTCAAACACATTCAAACTCCTTCTCTCTTCCTCTCTTATGTTCCATGTTTCTGCCCCATACAGTGCTGTTGGCACAATCACTCCTTCATACAGTCTCCTCTTAGCATCCATTCCCAAATGTCTATTTCTCATTACACTTTTTAATCCAAGGCATTTACTCGCTTCTCTCAATCTGCATTCTACCTCCACCTCCACTCCACCTTTTCCTGCCACATTTGCACCCAAGTATCTAAAACTATCCACTTCCTCCAGTCGCTCTCCCTTAATGCTCACTTCCAGTCTGCTGCCACTTACACCCCTTGAACATCTCATCACCTTCCTTATACCCACATTTATCTTCAGCTTTCTTCTATCACACACTCTCCCAAACTCTGTCACCAACTTCCTCAATCCCTCCTCCGATCCTGCCACAAGCGCAGTGTCGACCGCAAACAACAGCTGGCTCATCTCCCACTTTTCTCCATTTTCTTTAACCATCTCCAATCCCTGAGCCACCACTCTTGCATTTACCTCTCGCACTACCCCATTCATGTACAAGTTGAACAGCCAGGGCGATAGAACGTATCCCTGACGAGGTCCCACCATTACTTCGAACCACTCACTCTCTCCATTTCTAATCCTGACACAAGCTCTACTCCTCTCATAAAAACTCTTGGCAGCTCCTAGAAGCTTTCTTCCTACCCCGTATATCCGCAAAACCTCCCACAGTTCCTTTCTGTCTACCCTATCGTAAGCCTTTTCCAGATCCATAAAAGTCCAAAAAAATCCTTCCCCTTTCCTATAGCTTTCTCACATATTTGTCTTACCACAAACATCTGACCTACACAACCTCTACCCGTCCTAAATCCACACTGTTCCTCACCAATTACTCCCTCTGTTCTTCTTCTAATCCTCTCAATCAAGATCCTCCCATAAGCCTTCCCAACTACACTTAACAAACTAATCCCTCTGAAACTACTACATTCACACTTGTCCCCTTTTCCCTTGCAAAGTGGAACTATACAGGCACTCCTCCAGTTCCCCGGTACTCTACCCTCTCTCCAGCAAACGTTAAATAATCTCACCAATCCAGTCCACCATCACTGTACCTCCTTATTTTAGACATTCTGCATGGCATCCATCCAGACCAGGTGCCTTACCTGCTTTCATCATCTTAACAACTGCCTTCACTTCATCCTTCCTTATTTCTCCTCCATTTTCCTCACTCATCACGGTCATTTTCTTAGCATTTCCCACTGCAGCTATGTTTCCCTCCCTATCCTCCTTCACATTTAGCAATTCCCTAAAATATTCTGCCCATCTTCCCCTAACTGACTTCTCTTCCAATATCATCTCTCCATCTCCATCTCCTTCTCTTCTCTACTTGATTCGCCTCCTCTTCCTCTCTTAATTTCTTTCCAAAACATCTTTTTATTACTTTCAAAATGTTCTGTCCTATTCTTACCCCATTTCACATCTGCTCTCCTCTTTGCCTCCTTTATCTTTTGCTTTACCTCTCTTTTCTTTTCTTTGTACCTCTCATATGACTCCCTCGTCCTATTTTGTAACCAATCTGTGAAAGCTCGCTTCTTCTCTTCTACAACCTTCTTTGTTTCCTCATCCCACCATTCACTACCCTTCCTTCTATTTCCTCCTGTCCTTCTTGTTCCACACACCATCTTTGCACACTTTGTGACTCCCTCCTTGAACCATCCCCATTCCTCCTCCACTCCTAGCTCTACTCTATCCTTCACTCCCTCCCACTCCTCCCTCTTTAAAAGGTGTATACATATATACTCGTACATATGACTCGACGATGCAGTGATAGCGTTCGCGACTGCTCCTACAGCGGTTCGAGTTCGAGTTCCGCCCAAGGCTGAAATAATTTCAGTATCGCTGTGCTGCGAGTAGTTGGTGTGTGTGTGTGCGTGTAAGGTCACAGGATTACCCATCGATCGGTCATATATAAGCTCTGAGCTCTCTTCTGGGAGGGAAATAGCTGTCGACCACGAGTCTAACACGTGATCCATGACCATGGTGAAATATTCACACACGCACACGACGGCTCAGTGGTAGTCTTCGCAACCGCTGCTACAGCGGTCCGAGTTCGAATCCCGCCCAAGGGTGAAATAATTTCAGTATCGCTCCGCTGCGAGTCGTTACTCCAACCCTCGTGG
>NC_134809.1:2636807-2641807 GCF_046742065.1 Oratosquilla oratoria
CTCACTTTCCCACTACACCACGAGCAATCCCCCCCTTCAAATACAATAGGTACTTCCTTTGCGTTGAGATCCACGAGAATTTCACTTTTTCTTCAGGACGTCAATCTCCGCCGTCCATCCAACGGACGTGTGTGTGTGTGTGTGTGTGTGTGTGTGTGTGTGTGTGTGTGTGTGTGTGTGTGTGTACACGCTCAAACGGGGCATCCAGATTTATCACAATTCATCTTTTCAGATTAAATCTCTTAAGTACAATTGTTCTCAAAAGTTTCACTAGACAAAGTAAAAAACGTCGTTCAGAATTTAGTGTATACAGCATTCCTATAAGAAAATACCTTAGTATAAAAAATATATGTATCATACAACAAATATTTTATTTCCATAGCGAAAACCCAAAGGCTGGGTAAAGACTTTTGAGCACGGCTATACGTTTTATTATTATTTGTTGGTTTAGCCAAATGTAAACATTAAAAATGTTGACTATAGTCAGCGCAACGAGAAGTGACCGCTAAGGCGGGGTTAGGAGATTTCCCGGTGTTGCCACATCTCCACAGATAACACGGCCCGCACGGCTCACACTGAAAGCAGTGTGAGGGGGGCGGGGCCAGAGAATAAATGTAGGGCAACGTCGCTCTCCCTTGCTCATATGCCATGTCTGACTCGAGGAAACGAAACCTTTTTTATAGAAAACATTGCTTTGATTTTTACCTCAGTGGTGGTGTGTGACAAAAAATTGGAATATAATTATATGTGGCAACATTATAAAAATATAAAATAAAATTATAGAATGAAATAAAATTATAAAATAATTATATGTGGCAACACAGGGGGACTCCCAGTGCTCCGCCCTAACGGCCATTTCTCAATGCAACGAGTATAACGATTCCAGGAATCAATTCAAACACGCTCTTTTCAATGATAACCCAGTAAGTTTTCCTGTAAAACAGAAAAAAGACTACAAAATCTGCCCCTACAAACTTCTTGGGACAAATTCAAAGTTCCTCAGAGAGGAGCTTGTGAATAAAGGACTACAAACCCAAGTCTTCGCCATTCATTGTTTTGTTTACATTTCCAAGCTATGACGTCATGTCGCGTCGCCGTCCCCCATTTCCGTGGAGACGACTTCGGTTAAAAAAATTCTTTTTCGAATCTACAAATCCCGAATTACTTATCGTCATACACCGAGAAGATGAATACGAATTCTAAGAAGTTATACCTACACGAATATTACAAGCATTGTTGAGATGTTCTTCGCCAAGTCTAGAATACTGTAAACCAAGTCTCCTTCCAGATATTCAAATTCATAACAGTTGCTGAGCGATGGCACAGTGTAAGGAGCTCCGAGTTCACGAAAAGGCTCTCAAATTAACTTGTTCATGCTGTCAACTCAGACTCAAAGATGCTTTGCTGCGGCCAAAGCCGACATGTTGACCCTGTGTGCTGGGATAGCCAGACCGAGTAGGCAGTCACCAGTACACAATATATAAAATGTGTGTGTGTGTGTATGTGTGTGCGTGCGTATTTACCTAGTATTTTACCTATTTGTATTTTACGGGAAGAGCTATGCTCGTAGTGACCCACTAAAACAATTGCCTTTAATTGGCATACATAATTGATTAGAATGTGTGTGTGTGTGTGTGTGTGTGTGTGTGTGTGTGTGTGTGTGTGTGTGTGTGTGTGTGTATGTGTGTTTGTGTATGTATGTATGTGTGTGTGTGTGCGTACGCATGTCAACAACAAAAAGCACAATAACACAAACCCATATCTCTACTAAAGAGAACAAGAGAAAGAGAGAGAGGAGAGACATAGAGAGAAGATCAACACACACACACACACACACACACACTCTTTCACTATGTCCAGTTTGAGAATACAAGGTATCGTAATGAACAAGACTTGTTCGCCTAAACGACGGGTCTTGTTTCGTCCACCGTGCGTGCCTTGGTACAAGGGCAGCCTTGGTTGGACTACGGTCCCCAGCTGGCCTTTGGTCACACGATCGGTACACGGATGGTCAAAAGGCTTCCCTCAATCTCCAGTTTTTTACAAAAATAAATAAATAAACAAATAAATAAAATAAAGTAATAATAATTGTTGTGATACAGTACCATATATAAATCTAAGTGGTAGCTGTGGCCAAAACGGTTGGATCAGGGAAGTAAGAACAAGTGTATAAATAGTTTTAGTATATCACATTATCATCTCTCAAAATGGTGGTGTTGAATGAAAATAAAGTCTCCTATCTATGACTTTCCTTTGTTGTTTTAATATTTGCTATTAACGAACAAGTGTAATTGAGTATACGGGGTGTGGGAGGCTGGACTTTAATTGAATACTCGGCACAGACCTTCTATATGGGTATCCTAGTCGTAGTTTTAACTTATGACTTTAAACTTAGACTGACTTGACTCTGTGTGACAGCAAAGACGAAACCTCCGAAGGGGTGAGGCTCCTCCTCTAGGGCTGTACTTTCCATCTCAGGATTTACGTGATTGGCTATGGACAAAATACTAAAACACATTTGACCAATCATATTGCAGTAAGGGGTCACAGGTGTCATGTGATGTTTTTCAGCCGGGCTTCTAGTAAAGGCCTGACCTTAGCACAAATTTAAATGTTATGGTTGCTCCTCTCGAGAAGGGGCCACCCACGCGCGCGACGCCAGCGTGCGATGATAAAAACTAGTATCAACTAGTGGTGATGTCGTCAAACCAATCACCACATAATAAATAAATGATAAAAAATAAAGTGATGCTGATGATGATGATGATGATGGTGATGATGATGATGATGACGACGACGACGACGACGATGATGAGGACGACGATGACGACGACGACGACGACGATGATGAAGAGGACGACGACGACGACGACGACGACGACGACACCCATCAGTCTCGATCTTTGGGGCCCCCGTCCTTTCCTCGTTCTCGGGGGCCCCCGTTCTTTCTCCTTCGTTCTCGGGGGCCCCCCGTTCCTTTCCTTCGTTCTCGGGGACCCACGTTCCTTTCTCCTTCGTTCTCGGGAGCCAACGTTCCTTCCTCGTTCCTTCTCGAGGACCCCCGTTCCTTTCTCCTTCGTTCTCGGGAGCCCCCGTTCCTTTCTCGTTCGTTCTCGGGGGCCCCCGTTCCTTTCTCCTTCGTTCTCAGGGGCCCCCGTTTCTTTCTCCTTCGTTCTCGGGGGACCCCGTTCCTTTCTCCTTCGTTCTCGGGGGCCCTCGTTAGTTCTAGGGGGGCCCCGTTCCTTTCTCGTTCGTTCTCGGGGGGCCCCGTTCCTTTCTCGTTCGTTCTCGAGGGCCCACGTTCCTTTCTCCTTCGTTCTCGGGGGCCCCCGTTCCTTTCTCCTTCTTTCTCGGGGGACCCCATTCCTTTCTCGTTCGTTCTCGGGGGCCCCCGTTCCTTTCTCGTTCGTTCTCGGGGACCCCCGTTCCTTTCTCGTTCGTTCTCGGGTGGCCCCGTTCTTTTCTCGTTCGTTCTCGGGGGCCCCCATTCCTTTCTCCTTCGTTCTCGGGGGCCCCCATTCCTTTCTCCTTCGTTCTCGGGGGCCCCCGTTCCTTTCTCCTTCGTTCTCGGGGGCCCCCATTCCTTTCTCGTTCGTTCTCGGGGGCCCCCGTTCTTTTCTCGTTCGTTCTCGGGGGCCCCCATTCCTTTCTCCTTCGTTCTCGGGGGCCCCCATTCCTTTCTCCTTCGTTCTCGGGGACCCCCGTTCCTTTCTCCTTCGTTCTAGGGGGCCCCCATTCCTTTCTCGTTCGTTCTCGGGGGCCCCCGTTCTTTTCTCGTTCGTTCTCGGAGGCCCCCATTCCTTTCTCCTTCGTTCTCGGGGGCCCCCATTCCTTTCTCCGTTCTTGGGGCCCCCCGTTCCTTTCTCCTTCGTTCTCGGGGGCCCCCATTTCTTTCTCCTTCGATCTCGGGGGCTCCCGTTTCTTGTTCGTTCTCGGGGACCCCCGTTCCTTTCTCCTTCGTTCTCGGGGGCCCCCGTTCCTTTCTCCTTCGTTCTCGGGGGCCCCCGTTTCTTTCTCGTTCGTTCTCGGGGCCCAACGTTCCTTTCTCCTTCGTTCTCGGGGGCCCCCGTTCCTTTCTCGTTCGTTCTCGGGGGTCCCCGTTCCTTTCTCGTTCGTTCTCGGGGGCCCCCGTTCCTTTCTCGTTCGTTCTCGGGGGCCGCCGTCCTTTCCTGGTTCGTTCTCGGGGGCCCCCGTTCCTTTCTCCTTCGTTCTCGGGGGACACGTTCCTTTCTCCTTCGTTCTTGGGGTCCCCCGTTCCTTTCTCCTTCGTTCTCGGGGGCCCCCGTTCCTTTCTCCTTCGTTCTCGGGGGCCCCCATTCCATTCTCGTTCGTTCTAGGGGGGCCACCGTTCCTTTCTCCTTCGTTCTCGGGGGCCCCCGTTCCTTTCTCCTTCGTTCTCGGGGGGCCCCGTTCCTTTCCTCGTTCTTTCTCGGGGGCCCCCGTCCTTTCTCCTTCGTTCTCGGGGGGGGGGGCGTTCCTTTCTCGTTCGTTCTCGGGGGCCCCCGTTCCTTTCTCGTTCGTTCTCGGGGGCCCCCGTTCCTTTCTCCTTCGTTTTTGGGGGCCCCCGTTCCTTTCTCGTTCGTTCTCGGGGGCCCCCTTTCATTTCTCGTTCGTTCTCGGGGGCCCCCGTTCCTTTCTCCTTCGTTCCCGGGGGCCCCCGTTCCTTTCTCGTTCGTTCTCGGGGGCCCCCGTTCCTTTCTCCTTCGTTCTCGGGGGCCCCGTTCCTTTCTCCTTCGTTCTCGGGGGCCCCCGTTCCTTTCTCTTTCGTTCTCGGGGGCCCCCGTCCTTTCCTCGTTCTTTCTCGGGGGCCCCCGTTCCTTTCTCCTTTGTTCTCGGGGGCCCCCGTCCTTTCCTCGTTCGTTCTCGGGGGCCCCCGCCATTTCCTCGTTCGTTCTCGGGGGCCCCCGTCCCTTTCTCGTTCTTTCTCGGGGGCCCCCGTCCTTGCCTCGTTCTTTCTCGGGGGCCCCTGTCCTTTCCTCGTTCTTTCTCGGGGGCCCCCG
>NC_134809.1:2644307-2649307 GCF_046742065.1 Oratosquilla oratoria
TGTGTTTGTGTGTGTGTGTGTGACAGGAGAAGAGAGAAGAGAGAGTAGAGAGAAGAGATTAGAGAGAAGAAAGTAGAGAGAGAAGAGAAGAGAATAGAGTAGAGAATAGAGAGTAGAGAGAGAAGAGAGTGGAGAGAGAATAGAGAGTAGAGAGAGAATAGAGAGTAGAGAATAGAGAGTAGAGAGAGATAGAGAACGTGTGTGAGAACGTATCCACTAGCCTTAACAGTCTCTATTAACTGAAATGGACCGAATCACATGACCCCCCTTCCTTCCAACCCTGGTGGGGGGGGGGGAAGTGGGGATGGGGGGAAGGTCTGCTTCTTAATTGAATGAAATTGTCAATTGGTAACTTTACAAAAATCTATACAGGAGATCAAAACAACAAAAGAACAACAACAACAATAATAATAATAATAACAATAACAATAATAGCTGAATACACACACACACACACACACACACACACACACACACACACACACACACACACACACACACACAGACGATGTCCATATTTCTAAACATTTCGAGAGTTGACCAAAATACTTTTTTGTCACTTTTGTGCTGTACATTATAGGCAACATTCGATCTAGATTCAGAGCAATTTAGACGCTTCTAAGACCACTGGTCTAGTTGCCAATTAAAGAAAAAATAATTAAACATCATTACTGTCAAACTTCACCACGAACATCACATTACCTCCGTGTGGGACACCCCTACGGAGAAGAGTCACGCAACCCTTGCTAATGGCTGGAGACTAACAGTAGTATTCTTTAAAAAAAAAAAAAAAAAAAGAAGCTTTCCTTATATAAATCCTTGGAAGGGATAGATTTACATAAGGATTTTTTTTCTTTAAATACCGCAGTAATAATGGTTCTGTTCCCAAGGACAGAAACGCTGGTTATGACAAAGTGATAATAACGATAATAACAACAATAAGAATAATGATAATAATAATAAACAAATGAATGGATGAATAAATGAATAATGAATTAAAAATAAATAGACAAAACTAAAATACACTACGACCATACCTATGTCAGCTTCATACCACCATACCAATATACCACCATACCAGTCAAAAAGCAAAGCTCCAGCTATGTAGCGGATCAGTGACTCATGGGCCACAATGTGAACATCCCTCTGCACGCGCACGCACGCGAACACACACACACATACACGACTCTGTGGCGCGGTTGGTAAAGTCTCCGAATCCTGCCCAGTTCGAATCCTGCCCAGGCCTGAAATAATTTCAGTATCGCTGCGCTTCGAGTCGTTACTCCAACTTTCGTGGGCGGGGAGTTGGGGAGGGGGTGCGTGTAAGGTCATAGCATTGCCCATAGATCGGTCATACAAGGTCTGAGCTCTCCCGGGAGGAAAATAGCTGTCGATCACGAGTCCAACACGTGATCCAAAAAGACACACACAGACCAAGGCTGAAATAATTTCAGTATCGCTGCACTGCGGGTTGTTACTCCAACTCTCGTGGGCGGGGAGTTGTGTGTGTGTGTGTGTGTGTGTGTGTGTGTGTGTGTGTGTGTGTGTGTGTGTGTGTGTGTGTGTGTGTGAGTGTGTGTGTGTCATACGAGCTCTGAACTCTCTTCCGGGAGGGAAATAGCTGTCGATCACGAGTCCAACACGTGATCCAAAAAGACCAAGGTAAATACACACACACACACACACAGCCCAAGGCTGAAATAATTTCAGTATCGCTGCGCTGCGGGTTGTTACTCCAACTCTCGTGGGCGGGGAGTTGGGTGTGTGTGTGTGCGTGTAAGGTCACAGCATTACCCATAGATCGGTCATACGAGCTCTGAGCTCTCTTTCGGGAGGGAAATAGCTGTCGATCATGAGTCCAGCACGTGATCCAAAGACCATAGTGAATCATACACACACACGCACGGACACGCACTCACAAGCGCGCGCGCACACACACACAGCATTAAAGATCATACACAATTACGATGGTATGTAATATTGATAATATTAAGATGATAATGATGAAATAATTATCTAAATATAATAAAACATCAATAACATTAATGATGACAAAATACCACAAACATATCAAAATATAAAACTAATATAATGTAACAATGGTAATAACAAAATTACTACTACTACTACAAGTACTACAACTAGTAGTAATAACAGTGATAGTTTGCTGCCTCGGGTCTCCCTGAGCGGAGACCCGCAGCCCCACAGTGGGCGGCAACGGTCCTCTGGTCCCCCCCCCTCTCTCTCTCTCTCTCTCTCTCTCTCTCTCTCTCTCTCTCTCTCTCTCTCTCTCTCTCTCTCTCTCTGTGGGAAGGAACTTCGGACCAGTTCTCCTGCCCTCCTCTGGGAATGCTCTGCTCTGTGTCACCGGACTGAACGAGGAGGAAGAGGAGGAGGGGAGGAGGAGGAAGAGGACGAGGAGAAGATGAGAAGGAGTAAGGAGGAAGAGGACGATGAGGAGTAATGAGGAGGAGGAGGAGTAGGAGGGAGGAGGAGTAGGAGGAAGGAGGAGGAGGAGTAGGAGTAGGAGGAAGGAGTAGGAGGAAGGAGTAGGAGGAAGGAGTAGGAGGAAGGAGTAGGAGGAAGAAGGAGTAGGAGGAAGGAGGCAGGACGAGGAAGGAGGAGGGAGGTCAAGGAAGAGGAGGAAAAGGAAGAGGAGGAAAAGGAGGAGGGAGGTCAAGGAAGAGGAGGAAGAGGAGGAGGAAGCAGGAGTGAGGAGGAAGCAGGAGTAAGGAGGAGGAGGAGTGAGGGAGAGGAGGAGGAATGAGGGGGAGGAAGGAAATCAGCTCTTCTTCCTGTGGTAGCCTCCTCCTCTTCCCAAGGATAGAAGCGCTGGATATTGGCAACAATCTGTACGTCTGCCTGTCTGTCTATCTGTCTGTCTACAGTATTTCTGCCTGTCACTCTTTGTCTATGTCTATGTGTGTGCGTGTGTGTGTGTGTATACACACATATATACAAACACAAACACACACACACACATGTACATATACATATCGCGCGCACACTAAACCATTTCGCCACGGAAGTATCCTTACATCATCCTTCCATCCATCCATTCATCCATTCATCCAGGCTGAGCCGGAGAGGTGCCTCATCCATCAATCCATTCTTGCCTCAGCCATAATCTTGCTCCCCCTTCCCCCCCTCTTCATCCGTCTTCATTGGAAACGCCGAGGCGGTGGAGCCCCGTGGGGAGCCACGCCCCCCATCCCCCATCCCCCATCCCCCATTCCCCATCCCCCCGTGGGGAGCCCCCCACCGACTCTACCCCGTGGGAAAGGGTAGATTATCGCCCCACTAGATGGCCGTAGAGTTTGGGTTATGGGTGACGGTGAATAATTTTGTTTATTGGGAGGGGGGAGGGGGGAGAGGGGATGGGGGACAGGGGAGGGGGAGAGGGGAGGGGAGAGAGGGGATGGGGGACAACGGAAGGGGGACAGCGGAAGGGGGAGAAGGGATGGGGAGAGGGGATAGGGTAGAGGGGGAGAGGGAGAGATGGGGAGAGGGGAAAGGGGGAGAGATGGGGAGAGGGGAAAGGGGGAGAGGGGAAAGGGGAAAGGGGGAGAGGGGAAAGGGGAGAGGGGGAGAGGGGAAAGGGGGAGAGGGGAAAGGGGGGACCGAGAGATGATGTTCGTGTTTCTCAAGGGTGTTTCCTATGCCACAGGATGGGTGCCACTTTTTTTTTTTTTTTTTTTGCTATTTATGTTCTGAGATTTTTGGCCTGCTATCTTTCTGCTATTTATGTTCTCTTATTTATGTTCTGCTATGTTTTGCTATTTATTTTCTGCTACCTATTTTCTGCTATGTTCTGCTACTTATGTTCTGCACTTCTGTTCTGTTATTTATGTTCTGCACTTCTGTTCTGTTATTTATGTTCTGCTATTTATGTTCTGCAAATCTGTTCTGCAGAGTAGCGCCTCCACCCAATGTCAGTCTTAAGAGCACACTTTCACACTGCAACAGAGTCTCTGTTGATGATATCTTGACGTCAAGGCCGCTTATTATCATAACATTTTAGAAAAACGACCTTATTCTATATCTAGGCATCCGTGAACTCACAAGGAAGTCTTTCGAACGATGACGTCACGTCCCGGCGATGATATCACGTCCAAAAATGACATCGCGGGCGAACGATGACGTCACAAAAGAACGATGACGTCACAAGAGAACGATGGCGTCATTGGCGAACGATGACGTCATTGGCGAACGATGACGTCACTGGCGAATGATGACGTCACGGGAGAACGATGACGTCACATCCCATCAACGAACAACTTTCGTATTAAATTACAGCTAAAACCATTTTTGATCAATTATAAATACGATTACAATTAAAGAAGATTTAAATTAAAAATACATCGACTATCAAAAGGCACAAATTATATAACAATTACGAAAGACATGAAGTCTACTTTAGGTGAATTAGGATTCAAATTTTGCCAGGTTTTATGTACGAAAGAGATTTACTAAATTATATTAATTTCTGCACAGTTTTGTGAAAATATTTCTACACGTTTCCCGTCAATATACAGTACATGGAACAGTTCGTTCGCGTCATTGTTCCTAATTCAGTTTTTGAAAAATGAAATTTCAACTAATTCCCTTAATATGTCAAAACACGACGTCTCTAACCTGAGAACAGTTACGAAGACAGGTTAGTCTCAAACCTGGGAACAGTTGGGAACACTTCCAAGAAGACTGTCGGACTCACCTGGAAAGATACAAAAACACAAAATTAATAAAAGACAAAAATATCATTAAAAGTAAAAAATAATAATGAGGGGGTGGAGGGAAATGGAGAGGAGGGAGAGAAGAGGGAGGTAAAGGGGGAGGGGGAGATGGAGGGAAAAGAGGAGGGGGAGATGGAGGGAAAGGGGGAGGAGTGAGAGGGAGGGAAAGGGAGGGGAGAGATTGAGAGAAAGGAGGAGGGGGAGATGGAGGGAAAGGAGAAGACGGAGATGGAGGGAAAGTGGGAGGGGGAGAGGGAGGGAAAGGGG
>NC_134809.1:2651807-2769307 GCF_046742065.1 Oratosquilla oratoria
AAATCGGTGGAGGTGACCAAAATGCCCCAAAATGGTCATTTTGGTCACTAGCTCCGATTTACCCGCCATCTCACCCACAGGTCGAGGGTGGCTAGGGCTACCGTGGAGTCCAATTTGACACCACTCAGAGGCCAAAAGGTGATTACTGGGTGAAAAGGCCCAAAGTTGGAGGGGTGCCACTGCCACGCCCTTGGACTCAGGCTGCTCATATTTACCTTGCTGTGCACTTTGACCGACTCCTTTGAGATTTTTTGGATTTTGGGTCATTTTTGTCACTTGCTCCGCTTTACCCGCCATTTCACCCACAGGTCGAGGGCGGCTAGGGTTGCCGTGGAGTCTAATTTGACACTACTCAGGCCAGCGTTATAGGTGCCAGAGGCCAAAAGGTGATTACTGGGTGAAAAGGCCTATATTTGGAGGGGTGCCACTGACACGCCCTTGGACTCAGGCTGCTCATGTTTACCTTGCTGTGCACGTTGACCGACTCTCTCCCTGTGGGGCAAGTTTGGACCAAATGGGCGACCTTCGAATTTTCTCAAAGGAGAAACCATATGAATTTTACCCAAAATCCGAAGGTGACCGATTTGATCCAAACTTGCCTCACAAGTAGAGAGTCGGACAAACTACAAAGCAAGGTAGACATGCACAGCCTTAGCCCAAGGGCATGGCGATGGCACCCCTCCAAACTTAGGCCTTTTCACCATGTATTCATTTTTGTGCCTATGACACCCATAACGTATCCCTGAGTGGTGTCAAATTGGACTCCACGGCAGCCCTGGACGCCGTCGACCTATGGGTGACTAAAATGACCCAAAATGACCCAAAATGACCCAAAATCCAAAAAATCTCATAGGAGAAACCATATGAATTATGCCTAAAATCCGAAGGAGACCGATTTGGTTCAAACTTGCCTCACAGGTAGAGAGTCGGACAGAGTACAATGCAAGGTAAACATGAGCAGCCTTACCCCAAGGCCGTGGCGGTAGCACCCCTCCAAACTTGGGCCTTTTCATCTAGTATTCACTTTTGGGCATGTGGTACCCATACCGTATCCCTGAGTGGTGTCAAATTGGACTCCACGGCAGCCCTGGACGCACTCGACCTGTGGGTGATATGGCGGGTAAATCGGAGCAGGTGACCAAAATGACCCAAAATCCAAAAAATCTCAAAGGAGAAACCATATGAATTTTGCCCAAAATCCGAAGGTGACCGATTTGGTCCAAACTTGCCTCACAGGTAGAGAGTCGGACAGAGTACAAAGAAAGGTAGACATGAAAAGCCTTAGACCAAGGGCGTGGCGGTGGCACCCGTCCAAACTTTGGCCTTTTAACACAGTATTCACTTGAGGGCCTGTGGCACCCACACCGTATCCCTGAGTGCTGTCAAATTGGACTCCACGGCACCTCTGGATACCCTCGACCTGTGGGAGATATGGCGGGTAAATCGGAGCAGGTGACCAAAATGACCCGAAAATCCAAAAAATCTCAAAGGAGAAACCATATGTATTTTGTCCAAAATCCGAAGGTGACCGATTTGGTCCAAACATGCCTCACTGGTTGAGAGTCAGACAAGGTACAAAGCAAGGTCTAAGTACTCTGTCCGACTCTCTACCTGTGAGGCAAGTTTGGACCAAATCGGTTACCTTCGGATTTTGGGCAAAATTCATATGGTTTCTCCTTTGAGATTTTTTGGATTTTGGGTCATTTTGGTCACCTTCTCCGATTTATCCGCCATATCACCCACAGGTCGACTACGTTCAGGGCTGCCGTGGAGTCAAATTTGACACCACTCAGGGATACAGTATGGGTGCCACAGGCCCAAAAGTGAATACTGGGTGAAAAGACCCAAGTTTGGAGGGATGCCACCGCCACGCCCTTGGGCTAAGGCTGTTCATGTGTACCTTGCTTTGTACTTGGTCCGACTCTCTACCTGTGAGGCAAGTTTGGACCAAATCGGTCACCTTCGGATTTTGGGCAAAATTCATATGGTTTCTCCTTTGAGATTTTTTAGATTTTGGGTCATTTTGGTCACCAGCTCATATTTACCCGCCATATCACCCATAGGCCGAGGTTGTCCACAGCTGCAGTGGAGTCCAATTTGACACCACTCAGGGCTACGGTCTGGGTGCCATAGGCCCAAAAGTGAATACTGGGTGAAAAGGTCCCAAGTTTGGAGGGGTGCCATCGCCACGCCCTTGGGCTATGGCTGTGCATGTCTACCTTGCTTTGTACTTTGTCCGACTCTCTACCTGTGAGGCAAATTTGGACTAAATCGGTCACCTTCTGATTTTGGGCAATATTCATATGGTTTCTCCTTTGAGATTTTTTGGATTATGGGTCATTATGGTCACCTGCTCCGATTTACCCGCCATATCACCCACAGGTCGAGGGCGTCCAGGGCTGCCGTGGAGTCCAATTTGACACCACTCAGGGATACAGTATGGGTGCCACAGACCCATAGGTGAATACTGGGTGAAAAAGCCCAAGTTTGGAGGGGTGCCATCGCCACGCCCTTGGTCTAAGGCTCTAAATGTCTACCTTGCTTTGTATTTTTTCCGACTCTCTACCTGTGAGGCAGGTTTGGACCAAATCGGTCACCTTCGGATTTTGGGTCATTTTAGTCACCTTCTCCGATTTACCCTCCATATCACCCACAGGTCGAGGACGTCCAGGGCAGCCGTGGAATCCAATTTGACACCACTCAGGGATACGGTATGAGTGGTACAGGCCCAAAAGTGAATACTGGGTGAAAACACCAAAGTTTGGAGGGGATGCCTCCGCCACGCCCTTGGGCTAAGGATGTTCCTTTCTACCTTGCTTTGTACTTTGTCCGACTGTCTACCAGTGAGGCACATTTGGACCAAATCGGTCACCTTCGGATTTTGGGCAAAATTCATATGGTTCCTCCTTCGAGATTTTTTTGATTTTCGGGTCATCTTGGTCACCTGCTCCGATTTACCCGCTATATCACCCACAGGTCGAGAGCGTCCAGGGCTACCATGGAGTCCAATTTGACATTACTCAGGGAAATGGTGTGGGTGCCACAGGCCCAAAAGTGAATACTGGGTGAAAAGGTCCAAGTTTAGAGGGGTGCCACCGCCACACCCTTGGTCTAAGGCTGTTCATGTCTACCTTGCTTTGTACTTTGTCCGACTCTCTACCTGTGAGGCAAGTTTGAACCAAATCGGATACCTTCGGATTTTGGGCAAATTTCATATGGTTTCTCCTTTGAGATTTTTTGGATTTTCGTGTCATTTTGGTCACCTGCTCCGATTTACGCGCCGTATCACCCACAGGTCGAGGGTGTCCAGAGCTGCCGTGGAGTCCAATTTGACACCACTCATGGATACGGTATGGGTGCCACAGTCCCTTAAGTGAATACTGGGTGAAAAGGCCCAAGTTTGGAGGGGTGCCACCGCTACGACCTTGGGCTAAGGCTGTTCATGTCTACCTTGCGTTATATTTTGTCCGGCTCTCTACCTGTGAGGCAAGTTTGGACCAAATCGGTCACCTTCGGATATTGGGCAAAATTCATATGGTTTCTCCTTTGAGATATTTTGGATTTTGGATCATTTTGGTCACCTCCTCCGATTTACCCGCCATATCACCCAGAGGTCGAGGGTGTCCAGAGCTGCCGTGGAGTCCAATTTGACACCACTCAGGGAAACGGTATAGGTGCCACAGGCCCAAAATTGAATACTGGGTGAAAAGGCCCAAGTTTGGAGGGGTGCCACCGCCACGCCCTTGGGCTAATGCTGTTCATGTCTACCTTCCTTTGTACTTTGTCCGACTCTCTACCTGTGAGGCAGGTTTGGACCAAATCGGTCATCCTTGACCTGTGGGTCATACGGCGGGTAAATCGGAGCAGGTGACCAAAATGTCCCGAAAATCCAAAAAATCTCAAAGGAGAAACCATGTGAATTTTGCCCAAAATCCGAAGGTGACCGATTTGGTCCGAACTTGCCTCACAGGTAGAGAGTTGGACAAACTAAAGAGCAATGTAGACATGCACAGCCTCAGACTGAGGTCGTGGTGATGGCACCCCTCCAAACTTGGGCCTTTTCACCCAGTATTCACTTTTGGGCCTATGGCACCCATAACGTATCCCAGAGTGGTGTCAAATTGGACTCCACTGGAGCCCTGGACGCCCTCGACCTATGAGTGATATGGCGGGTAAATATGAGCAGGTGACCAAAATGACCCAAAATCAAAAAAATCTCAAAGGAGAAACCATATGAATTTTGCCCAAAATCTCAAGGTGACCTATTTGGTTCAAACATGCCTCACAGGTACACAATCGGACAAAGTACAAAGCAAGGTAGATATGAACAGCCTTAGACTAAGGGTGTGGCGGTGGCACTCCTCCAAACTTGGATCTTTTCACCCAGTATTCACTTTTGGGCCTGTGGTACCCATACCGTATCCCTGAGTGGTGTCAAATTGGATTCCACGGCTGACCTGGACGTCCTCGACCTGTGGGTGATATGTCGGGTAAATCGGAGTAGGTGACCATAATGACCCAAAATCCAAAAAATCTCAAAGGAGAAACCATATGAATTTTGCCCAAAATCCGAAGGTGACCGATTTGGTCCAAACTTGCCACACAGGTAGAGAGTCGAACAAAGTACAAAGCAAGGTAGACATGCACAGCTTTAGCCCAAGGGCGTGACGATGGCACCCCTCCAAACTTGGGCCTTTTCACCCAGTATTCAATTTTGTGCCTATGGCACCCATACCGTATCCCTGAGTGGTGTCAAATTGGACTCCACTGCAGCCCTGGACGCCCTCGACCTGTGGGAGATATGGCAGGTAAATATGAGCAGGTGACCAAAATGACCCAAAATCAAAAAAATCTCAAAGGAGAAACCATATGAATTTTGCTCAAAATCCGAAGGTGACCGATTTGTTTCAAACTTGCCTCACAGGTAGAGAATCGTACAAAGTACAAAGCAAGGTAGACATGAACAGCCTTAGACTTAGGGCGTGGCGGTGGCACCCCTCCAAACTTGGGTCTTTTCACCCAGTATTCACTTTTGGGCCTGTGGCACCCATACCGTATCCCTGAGTGGTGTCAAATTAGACTCCACGGCAGCCCTGGACGCACTCGACCTGTGGGTGATGTGGCGGGTATATCGGAGCAGGTGACCAATATGACACAAAATCCAAAAAATCTCATAGGAGAAACCATATCAATTTTGCCCAAAATCCGAAGGTGACCGATTTGGTCCAAACTTGCCTCACAAGTAGAGAGGAGTCGGACAAAGTACAGAGCAAGGTAGATATGAACAGCCTTAGACCAAGGCCGTGGTGGTGGCACCCCTCCAAACTTGGGCCTTTTCACCCAGTATTCACTTCTGGGCCTGTGGCACCCATACCGTATCCATGAGTGTTGTCAAATTGGACTCCACGGCAGCCCTGGACGCCCTCGACCTGTGGGTGATATGGCGGGTAAATCGGAGCAGGTGACAAAAATGATCCAAAATCCAAAAAATCTCATATGAATTTTGCCCAAAATCAGAAAGTGACCGATTTGGTCCAAACTTGCCTCACAGGTAGAGAGTCGGACAAAGTACAAAGCAAGGTAGACATGAACAGCCTTAGACCAAGGACGTTGTGGTGGCACCCCTCCAAACTTGGGTCTTTTCAATCAGTATTCACTTATGGGCCTGTGGCACCCATACCATTTCCCTGAGTGTTGTCAAATTGGACTCCACGGCAGCCCTGGACGCCCTCGACCTGTGGGTGATATGGTGGGTAAATCGGAGTAGGTGACCATAATGACACAAAATCCAAAAAATCTCAAAGGAAAAACCATATGAATTTTGCCCAAAATCCGAAGGTGACTGATTTGATCCATACATGCCTCACAGGTAGAGAGTCGGACAAAGTACAAAGAAAGGTAGACATGAACAGCCTTAGACCAAGGGCATGGCGGTGGCACCCCTCCAAGCTTTGGCCTTTTCACCCAGTATTCACTTATGGGCCTGTGGCACCCATACCGTGTCCCTGAGTGTTGTCAAATTGGACTCCACGGCAGCCCTGGACACCCTCGACCTGTGGGTGATATAGCGGGTAAATCGGAGCAGGTGACCATAATGACCCAAAATCCAAAAAATCTCGAGAAACCATATGAATTTTGCCCAAAATCCAAAGGTGACCGATTTGGTCCAAACTTGCCTCATAGGTAAAGAGTCGGACAAACTACAAAGCAAGGTAGACATGCACAGCCTTAGCCCAAGGGCGTTGCGATGGCACCCCTCCAAACTTGGGCCTTTTCACCCAGTATTCACTTTTGGGCCTATGGCACCCATACCGTATCCCTGAGTGGTGTCAAATTGGACTCCACGGCAGCCCTGGACGCCCTCGACCTATGGGTGATATGGCGGGTAAATATGAGCAGGTGACCAAAATGACCCAAAATCCAAAAAATCTCAAAGGAGAAACCATATGAATTTTGCCCAAAATCTGAAAGTGACCGATTTGATCCAAACCTGCCTCACGGGTAGAGAGTCGGACAGAGTATAGAGCAAGGTAGACATGAACAGCCTTAGCCCAAGGCCGTGGCAGTGGCACCCCTCCAAACTTGGGTCTTTTCACCCAGTATTCACTTAAGGGAGTGTAGCACCCATACCGTATCCCTGAATGGTGTCAAATTGGACTCCACTGCAGCTCTGGACACCCTCGACCTGTGGATGATACGGCGGGTACATCGGAGCAGGTGACCAAAATGACCCGAAAATCCAAAAAATCTCACATGAATTTTTTTTCCAAAATCCGAAGGTGACCGATTTGGTCCAAACTTGCCTCACAGGTAGAGAGTCGGACAAAGTACAAAGCAGGGTAGACATGAACAGCTTTAGACCAAGGGCGTGGCGGTGGCACCCCTCCAAAATTGGGCCTTTTCACCCAGTATTCACTTTTGGGCCTGTGGCACCCATACCGTATCCCTGAGTGTTGTCATATTGGACTCCACGGCAGTCCTGGACGACCTCGACCTGTGGGTGATATGGCTGGTAAATCGGAGCAGGTGACCAAAATTATCCAAAATCCAAAAAATCTCAAAGGAACCATATCAATTTTGCCCAAAATCCGAAGGTGACCGATTTGGTCCAAACTTGCCTCACAGGTAGAGAGTCGGACAAAGTATAACGCAAGGTAGACATGAACAGCCTTAGACCAAGGGCGTAGAGGTGGCACCCCTCCAAACTTTGGTCTTTTCACCCAGTATTCACTTAAGGGACGGTGGCACCCATACCGTATCCCTGAGTGGTATCAAATTGGACTCCAGGGCAGCCCTGGACGCCCTCCACCTGTGAGTGATATGGCAGGTAAATCGGAGCAGGTGACCAAAATGATCCAAAATCCAAAAAAATCTCAAAGGAGAAACCATATCAATTTTGCCCAAAATACGAAGGTGACCGATTTGGTCCAAACTTGCCTCACTGGTAGAGAGTTGGACAAAGTACAAAGCAAGGTAGACATAAACAGCCTTAGACCAAGGGTGTGGCGGTGGCACCCCTCCAAACTTGGGTCTTTTCACCCAGTATTCATTTATGGGCCTATGGCACCCATACCGTATCCCTGAGTGGTGTCAAATTGGACTCCACGGCTGCCCTGGACGTCATCGACCAGTGGGTGATATGGCGGGTAAATCGGCGCAGGTGACCATAATGACCCAAAATCCAAAAAATCTTAAAGAAGAAACCATATGAATTTTGCCCAAAATCCGAAGGTGACCGATTTGGTCCAAACTTACCTCACAGGTAGAGAGTCGGACAAAGTACAAAGCAAGGTAGACATGAACAGCCTTAGACCAAGGGCGTGGCGGTGGCAAACCCTCCAAACTTGGGCCTTTTCAATCAGTATTCACTTATGGGCCTATGGCACCCATACCGTTTCCCTGAGTGTTGTCAAATTGGACTCCACGGCAGCCCTGGACGCACTCGACCTGTGGGTGATATGGCGGGTAAATCGGAGCAGGTGACCATAATGACCCAAAATCCAAAAAATCCCCAAAATTCGAAGGTGACCGATTTGATTCAAACTTGCCTCGCAGGTAGAGAGTTGGACAAAGTACAAAGCAAGGTAAACATGAACAGCCTTAGAGCAAGGGCGTGGCGGTGGCACCCCTCCAAACTTGGGCCTTTTCACCCAGTGATAGAGATTCTACAGGATGATCTTAATAAGTTGTTAACATGGTCGGTGAAATGGTAAACGAACTTCAATATCTCTAAGTGTAGCGTGTTAAACGTAGGGCTACACATCCCCGAAAATAGATACAACTTAGATAACATGTTTTTAGAAAAATCTGAGTGCGAGAGGGACTTGGGAGTTCTGGCGAGTCCAGACCTTAAAACCAGGAATCAGTGCATTAGTGCCAGAAATAAAGCTAACAGTGCATTAGGCTTCATTGCTAGGACGGTAACAAATAGAAGTGCAGAGGTAATCATTAAACTCTATCTAGCGGTAATTAGACCCATCCTTGACTATGCAGTACAGTTTTGGTCTCTGTCCCACAAAATGGACATAAATAAACTAGAATCAGTACAGAGAAGAATGACCAAAATGATACATGGACTCGGAAATTTGCCTTATGAAGAGAGGCTTAGGCACCTAAACTTACACTCTCTGGAAAGATGCAGTGCAGGGTGATCTAATAGAAGTGTTCAAGTGGATCAAAGGCTATAACAAGGGTGAAGCAAACAAGGTCATCATAATAAAACAACAGGGCAGGACTGGTCCTGGAGCTGCAACGTCTACGTCGTGGGACCACCCCCCAACCCCAAGAGTTGGGGGCCAATCAGCAGCAACCACCCCTGGCCATCAGCTCTACGCAGATGGCACCGATCCCCAAGGAGTAGCTACGCCTACCTGGGGGAGTACCACAATCCTTTTTTTCCAACACACAATGTTACGTTTTTTCTGCACTGAGGGGTCATTTTCCGGCGATCACCCCTCTTCTTCTACTTTTAGCCGGAGATGTAGAGAGCAATCCTGGGCCCACCACAAAATACACATGCCCAACATGCTCTAAACCCATTACTTCGAGCAGACAGACAAAGGGCTCAGTTCAGTGCAATATGTGCAAAAACTGGGCCCACCTCACTTGTACAACACTTGCTGACACAAACCAATACACAAACACTTGGACATGTTCTACCTGCCCTCCAGTAACCCCAATCCCACCTCCCCAACCACAGCCAACACCCTTACCCACTCCCAATTTCCCTTTGCCCTTACCCCCGATTAGTACTCCCCTTCCTTTGTCCCCGATCTCTCCTTTCCCCCCCTCTGACCCAGATCCTACACCTTCCCCACTACCACCCCAACCTCAACCCCAAACGGCAACATACAACACATACAAAACACAAAACATCAACATATTACAACACAACATTGACGGTATTAACACTAAAAAACATGAACTTGAACACTTTCTTAAACAACACAACATACACATTGCAATTTTACAAGAAACAAAATTAAGACACTCACACAAAACACCATCATTTCATAATTACACCACCATCAGACAAGACCGGACTGACGGCAATGGCGGTGGACTCATCACCCTGATCCACCATTCCATCTGTTTTGTGGACACAAGTGCCACAACCAAAATTCTCCTCCCTACCACAGATAACACAACAGAAACCCAATCCATTCGTATCCGCACAGGCAACAATTCAACACTAACAATAGTTAACATGTACATTCCCCCCCAATCATCCCCCACAGTTCCAAACACCTTCAGACCTCAACTCAGCCAACTAACCTCAATCCCCAACCTGATCATGGGTGGTGACTTCAACGCCAAGTCGTCTGCCTGGTTTGTCGACAACCCTGACACAGACAGAGGGCTTGATATACAGACTCAATTCGACTCATTGACTATCATGAACAACACGCATAATCATACACATATCCCATACCAAGCCCTCTACACTCCCTCCTCTCCTGATATCACCTTTTGCTCCCCCTGCCTAACCCCAACAACATCATGGAGAGTGGTTGGAGCCCTTGGCTCTGACCACCTTCCAATCATCATCACCACCAAAACAAGATGCACCCCAGCTGGCCACAGACACACTTACACCAATTACAAGAGAGCTAACTGGGAAGCCTTTACTGAAGAGACAGAACAACATTTTGAAACACTTAACAGTACACCAATCACAAACATAAACAATGCTGTGCACGCTTTTAATACAATCATACAAAACGCAGACAAGAGGCAACAGAAAATCACACAACCCCAACTTCACACCAGAAATCCAAGGCCTCATCAGACAACGTGACACACTTAAACACGATACCCCCACACCTATCCCTCAAAACATAGCAGACCAAATACAAACACTAAACACTGTGATTGCCAATAAAATACATGAACAAAAAACACAAAATTGGCAAAACTTTATCAATACACTTGATCACAAAACAAACACCAGCAAATTGTACAAAACACTCAACAGCATCACACTATCCAACACTAACACTACACGCTCTCACGCAGCAATAATCACAACAACAGATAATCTACCCTCAAACAGACAACAAGCAAACGCACTCATACGTCATTTTGCACAGACGAGCCATCTTACATCTCACCCTGACGACCGACGCACCATTCGATGTAAGAAAGACTTCCCCACAGACTAAGACTATACACCCTTCATAGACAGTCAGACAAAACTCATAATGCATAATCTCAAGCACTCATCTGCCTGTGGCCCTGATAACATAAGCAACATCCACCTAAAACACATTGGACCACAAGGTATACACGCACTCACAAACATTGCAAACTACAGCTATTCACACGACACTATACCCGACATCTGGAAGCATGGTAAAATAATCACCATTCCAAAACCGAACAAAGACCCAACAATCCCAACATCGCACCGCCCAATCACACTTCTCTGCACCCCCTCTAAAGTCATTGAACGCCTAATACTTAAACTTGTCACACCATATATTCCCCTTGCTGACTCACAACACGGTTTTAGGCCACTACACTCCACAAACACTCTTCTGACAAACCTCACACAAAGAATTTTAGATGGCATCAATTCAGATAGGCCCCACCACAGAACACTTCTTATAACATTGGACATTAGTAAAGCTTTTGATGCTATCCCCCACCACAACCTAACAAATAAAATATATAACACAGACATGCACAATAACACCAAAAGATGGCTGGCCAATTATCTGGCAGGCAGGAATGCTCATGTGTCATATAATGGCCAATCATCGCACATCAGAAACATTAAGAACGGAGTACCACAGGGCTCAGTTCTATCCCCCACATTATTTAATCTATACATGCATGACTTACCCACGCCAGACACCTCAGAAATACAAATCTCTTCCTACGCAGACGACATAACAATCACATGCACACATCGTAACACAGACAAAGCTGCAGAAATAATCCAGCCTTACCTTGACACACTCAACACATGGTTCATCACAAACAGACTCAAAATAGCTCCAACCAAATCTACAGCAACACTTCTCACCAACTGGACAAAAGAACACAAATACATACCTCATCTCTACATCAACAACACTCTAATACCACACACAAACACACCGAAAATTCTTGGTGTAACATACGATACATCCATGTCTTTCAAACAACACCTCACAAACATAAAAAACAAATGCACACCTAGACTTAACGCACTTAAGTCAATCACTGGAACAACATTTGGACAAAACAAAGAAACTAATATAACAATATACAAACAATGCATACGCTCAGTGATGAATTATGCGAGTCCTGCATGGGCTCCTAATCTCAGTGAGACACACCACAACACCCTTCAAATCATACAAAACAAAGCCCTAAAAACAATTACAGGCTGCACAAATACATCACCTACAGACCATTTACACCATGATACAAAAGTCCTCAAAGTCAAGGACCACCTCGACATGAGAGGCACACAAACACTTGCTGCAGCCACCACAAACACATCACACCCGCTACACTACATAGCAGAACACCCACACACACCAAGAAACATTAAAACTACACCCAAAGACCTTTATTACGCACAGATACTCTCTTCTCTTCCTCCACAACCACCAAATACCAGCCTCCGGAAACATATTCATAATCATATCACTCACCGCTCCATTAACACACTGAAAGACAACACACTGCTGCATGCCAGACCCCCTGATATCCACCCTTCTGAATCCTCTCTCCCACGAAAGGACAGAGTCCACTTGGCCAGACTGCGATGCGGTCACCACCCAGCACTTCTAAGCTACCAGAAGAGGCTGGACGACCGTGTTGTGAACAGCTGCCCAGGATGTAACACTTCACCCCATACCATACAACACATAATGGAAGACTGCATTATACACAATCATGCACGCAAACAACACAACATACACTCTATAAAGGATTTGTGGGAAAACCCAGTTTCGGCTGTGGCCTTCCTTGGGGAGACGGGACTGCTCGGACAGACAGTCTAGGGAACGACAACAACAACAACAGGGCAGGACTCGCAGTAATGGGTATAAACTGGACAAATTTACATTTAAGAAGGAAATAGGCAAGAATTGGTTTACTAATAGGGTGGTCGATGAATGGAATAAACTTCGTAACCATGTAGTAAGCGCTGAAACTATCAGTTGTTTTAAAAAAACGATTAGACAACTTTATGGATGGGGATGACAGGTGGTGATGGATATGGAGCTGCCGAGTGTAGGCCTTATGGTCTCTTGCAGTCTCCTTTATTCTTATGTTCTTATGAGAGAGCACGAGGACTGCTTTAAAAAGAGGAGCCACTTAAGATTATATTTGACCCAACGGGTCATGGGTGGTCTAGTAATTATATATATTTAGAATCAGAAAAAGACAAGGAATCCAAATATCAGAGTTTTAGAACTCTAGGTTGAAAAATTAAAAAATCCCACTTTAGCAAAAATCTAAGGTCAAGATTTGACCCCTGGGGTATCAAAATTAAATATATATATATATATATATATATATATATATATATATATATATATATATATATATATATATATATATATATATACCAAAGGATTTTTCCCCCTTATAAGGGAGGTAGCCAAAAAAACAAAGGCATAAAAACCACTCCCACCCATTCCATCCCTAATATATTCCAGTCCCCTCCACCCTCTTCCGTCCCTCTTATCTTGGCACCTCCTGGATGATGAGTCACTCCTGCATCTTGCCCACTGCTGAGTCAGAAGCAGTGTCACAAGACACAGCACATCCACAGCAAGGCCGCTTCATTAAATCAGCAACCCCCACCTCTCCATCCCCTCATGCAACCTCTTTTAGATCCAATCCATCACTGTACCTCCCTTTTTTAAACACTCCACATGACATCCATCCAATCCAGGTGCCTTACCTGCTACAATTTTAATAACTGCCTTCACCTCATCTTTTCTTATTTCTCCTCCATTTTCACAACTCACAACAGTCATTTTCTTAGTGCTTCCCACTGCAACTGCCCTTCCCTCCTTATCCTCCTTCACATTCCCTAAAATACTCTGCTGTCTCTTCCATTATCATCTCTCCATCTGTGCCTTTCACCTTTCTTTCTCTACTTGATTTGCCTCCTTTTTCTTTCTTAATTTCTTTCCAAAACATCTTTTGAGAAGGCCTCCTTCAGTGTAGCATGGTAGTCTGCAACTGTACCTCCCTCCTGTTCTATTATTCCAAGCTGTCTTTGGTTCCTATTTATACTTCAACTTGGTGATGAGCCTGTTCCCTCCATTTCAGATAATTTCTTTTTTAACCTCACCAATTCATTTTCAAGAATGCAAATTGTCTCATTTCTCTCCTTCATCCTGGTAGACAACTTAGCTACCTGTAATAACAGCTCATCATCACTTGATTTGGTGCACACATCACTGAGATTTCCCTTTTTTTCTGCTGCAGCTTTTGTCTGCTGGAGTTTCTGTTTGAGGCACTGAATCTTTGCTTGATAACGCTTTTCCATGCCCTGCAGTTTTATCTTGGCCTGGCATCTGTCACTAGAAGCCTCAAAGTACTTAGACTTCCACTTATCTAACATTTTCCTTAGCCTCACCCGGTCCTCATTTATTCTCTTCAGTGACTGTCCCTTTTGATGATGAACTTCTATTTTACTTTCAAGTTTTCCAACCGTTTTTGACAGTGTCTTAACAGTTTTCTCTAAGTTATCCTTCTCTGCAGACTCCTGCACCAATTTGTCCAACACCTCTACACCTATTTTCTCCTCGAATGATACTGATGGTTTCTTTAGCTCACGATCATGTACTGAACTTTTGGACAAAGACTTTGTCAAAGTACAACTTGATACAGGTGGAAGTTTATATATTTGGTCCATGAAATCACTGAAAGCATGTTGGTATTTCACTTCCTTCCCAACTCTGATTAATTTCTGTCTTTTCGTCCTGACTATATGAAAATCTTGTCTTAGGCGTATTTCAGAAATGTAAGTCAAATCATCTTGATATATGATGCTAAGACAATCTCGGATGTTTTTCCATGACAAATGTGGATCCTTTTGTTTCCGCTTTCGTCCACGATGGAGACTTAATCGTTTAACAATCTCACAAACAACTCGATTGGTGAACTGTTCTGGTTTCAGTGACTTCAGCTGCTCCAGAAAACCAGCAGAATCTTCTGCCCAATTGGTAGGGCCCTCAACTGTTTCTTGCAACTCTTCACAACTTGAAGGCACCTGAAAAATATGGAATTTTTTCAATTAAATCTGTAGTACTTTTACACCAATTTACTGAAATAGAAAAATTAATCAAGTATTTTTACTTTCAAAGGAGTTTTTTTGTTTAATGTTATATACATTCATGATACTCTGAATAAAGGAGCCGATTTCATAATCATGACAATTTATTGGTGATGTCAACATTGAAGTTAACATAAAACAAAAAGAAGTGCACCAAACATGCCTAATCACCAATCAGTGCCAGTAAAATAATATCAGTATTCATTACCATATGTGGAAATACCAAAGAAACCATCAAAATGGGGTATTTTTTATTTATAAGTGCACACCTACGCAATATAGTAATAGAAAATTTAACAATAATTTTGTAAATTATAATACATCAATGTAAGATACGTTATTCTTGGCAGAAATCAACAATAGAAATAATTGCTAAAAAGATATATAAAAACAAAATTGCATAGACTCCTTTAGATGCCATCTTTGTTTTGATAAACTAGGTCAGAGACGACAATGATGGCTTGATGACCTCTAGAATTAGGTTAGGTTGGTTTACAATATACAAATTTAGCATACTTTAATTTGTTCGACCTCTGGATCTACCAGAACAAACATGGCATCTCACATAGTCAGAGGCTACATTTGTTTGTTGATAGCTTTTAGCAACTGTTTCTATTATTGATTTCATTAAGAATAAAATATATTATATTGCTGTATTATAATTTACAAAATTATATAACTGAATTTACTATATCACATAGGTGTGCACTTCTAGAAATTTACCCAAAAATGTAATAATGTAGTCATATCATGAACAAACTCACAAAATATGACAGAAGCTAATAACTACTAACACACCATCTAGCAGCAAAACCTGACGATCCAAAACACACTTTTTGGCAGGAAATGCACTAAGGACGAGCACATCTGCTGGTGGCACCACCATCACAGATGGAATTTTTCCACTGCCATTTTCTGTGACCCTTTCAACTAGCTTCACCTTGAGTTTGAAAAATGGTAGCATTCAACACATGCACAGTTGGTTCAAAAAGTCTTCCTGTTCTAGATGTTTAGATTCATTCTTCAAAAGTAGAAGGATTTTCCTTGGCTTAAACATAATCTAAAGGGAAGGCAGCTATATAAACACTATTTAATTATATTTTGTTTTTTTAGCTTGCATTTTCGTGGACTTGAGTGACTTCAAGATCATTGTTAATGTTGTGGCTGTATTCCTGAATCTGATTTCATATAGCCTATGGCCCTTGACACAATCAAAATTCATCAAACACAATGACAATGTATGAAGAATGAACTGAATCTATGACATCACTCCTAAGTAGATGGTGCCACAGGATGCATTTACATAAATGGCTGAAGCAGATCATGTTTTTGGGATAGGATCAGTTAATTTCAAATTGTAATATATAAAAAGCAAAGTTTTTGTGTCATTTATTTAGCTATTATTGACTTTAGGATGTACTAAAAATTAGACACCTTCAATTTTCATAGTGGTAGTATTTTAACAGGTCCCACTTCACCAAGATTGCACTCTGCAGTCATACACATATACTTGAAACAACTGAGCAAATGTTTCATTAACAATCAAGTCCTGATGGGGGAGGTTTATAAACAAAGGACACCCACTGATTTTAACATTGAAAATTCACTTCAATAAATACAAAACTGCTTACATGCCCTCTTCTTAGAATCTTTAAATGTGAAAAGGTTTTTAATACAAAAATGCCAAGACCACTACTCTTGGGTTTTGAGGGAAGGTGTCATTGGGCCTATTATTTGTAACAATTTAATGTCAGAAAAAATAAACATATTTGGAAAAAAATATATATATATATCCTCACATGTATACTAGGATAATGCTATCTAATAACCAAGAGCAATGAGATCTTCCACAAGTTTTTCAGTAACCTGTCGTTTCTTCTCTGCTTTTTCAGATAACTGATGTTGACCTGCCTTCAACTTCTCCCTGTGAGCCTTACACCATTTGAACCTCCTTTGTTTCTCTGTGATGAGGGTGTTTCTTGTTTCTCTCACAGCCAACTCAATCCTGCTCTTCTTAGTTTCATCAGGGAGGTCTCCCATCCACTGTGCTCTTTTACTACTCTTAAATAGATAATAGATTTTTGCCCCTTCTTTCTTTGTGTTGGTGTTGTTGTTGTTATCGTTCCCTAGACTGTCTGTCCGAGCAGTCCCGTCTCCCCAAGGAAGGCCACAGCCGAAACTGGGTTTTCCCACAAATCCTTTATAGAGTGTATGTTGTGTTGTTTGCGTGCATGATTGTGTATAATGCAGTCTTCCATTATGTGTTGTATGGTATGGGGTGAAGTGTTACATCCTGGGCAGCTGTTCACAACACGGTCGTCCAGCCTCTTCTGGTAGCTTAGAAGTGCTGGGTGGTGACCGCATCGCAGTCTGGCCAAGTGGACTCTGTCCTTACGTGGGAGAGGGGATTCAGAAGGGTGGATATCAGGGGGTCTGGCATGCAGCAGTGTGTTGTCTTTCAGTGTGTTAATGGAGCGGTGAGTGATATGATTATGAATATGTTTCCGGAGGCTGGTATTTGGTGGTTGTGGAGGAAGAGAAGAGAGTATCTGTGTGTAATAAAGGTCTATGGGTGTAGTTTTAATGTTTCTTGGTGTGTGTGGGTGTTCTGCTATGTAGTGTAGCGGGTGTGATGTGTTTGTGGTGGCTGCAGCAAGTGTTTGTGTGCCTCTCATGTCGAGGTGGTCCTTGACTTTGAGGACTTTTGTATCATGGTGTAAATGGTCTGTAGGTGATGTATTTGTGCAGCCTGTAATTGTTTTTAGGGCTTTGTTTTGTATGATTTGAAGGGTGTTGTGGTGTGTCTCACTGAGATTAGGAGCCCATGCAGGACTCGCATAATTCATCACTGAGCGTATGCATTGTTTGTATATTGTTATATTAGTTTCTTTGTTTTGTCCAAATGTTGTTCCAGTGATTGACTTAAGTGCGTTAAGTCTAGGTGTGCATTTGTTTTTTATGTTTGTGAGGTGTTGTTTGAAAGACATGGATGTATCGTATGTTACACCAAGAATTTTCGGTGTGTTTGTGTGTGGTATTAGAGTGTTGTTGATGTAGAGATGAGGTATGTATTTGTGTTCTTTTGTCCAGTTGGTGAGAAGTGTTGCTGTAGATTTGGTTGGAGCTATTTTGAGTCTGTTTGTGATGAACCATGTGTTGAGTGTGTCAAGGTAAGGCTGGATTATTTCTGCAGCTTTGTCTGTGTTACGATGTGTGCATGTGATTGTTATGTCGTCTGCGTAGGAAGAGATTTGTATTTCTGAGGTGTCAGGCGTGGGTAAGTCATGCATGTATAGATTAAATAATGTGGGGGATAGAACTGAGCCCTGTGGTACTCCGTTCTTAATGTTTCTGATGTGCGATGATTGGCCATTATATGACACATGAGCATTCCTGCCTGCCAGATAATTGGCCAGCCATCTTTTGGTGTTATTGTGCATGTCTGTGTTATATATTTTATTTGTTAGGTTGTGGCGGGGGATAGCATCAAAAGCTTTACTAATGTCCAATGTTATAAGAAGTGTTCTGTGTTGGTGTTGGATACCCTGCACATATAAGCATCAACCTTGACAAAGAGTCTTTCCCCACTAATATTGTCAGGGGCACAGACTGCCTCCTGAAGCTCTGCAGATGGCTCTCAAATTTTACCCCCTGGGAGTTGGTCAAACATTTGGCAATTGATAACCTTCACGGCCAAGAAAATAGATTTCTGTCCTTCTCCTCATCCAAGGTTTTGGTCAAGCAGGTAAAAAACTCATCCCGATGACATTTTGTGAGAAAAATGGGCTCAGCTGTGCCATTCAAGAGGCATGATGGGTCATCAATCCAGCTATCTACTTTCTCTACAGCATTGGCTAAGTTAGGATTTACATCAATGATAGAATTCAATGTTGGTATGAACCTCATCCAGGGTCTAGTAATGTACTTCCCAATGATTCTGAGAGCATGTAAGTGAATGTCTAGTAAACCTGATGCCAGCCACTCATGGACTGACTTTGGTAAAGGATTCATTGGAGTTTTCACATCCTGAAAGAAGTCATTGACGGCTCCTCGGTGTTAGTAAACAAGACCCGCATCCAAGAAATAGATGTGGAACTAGTTTCCCACTCACCAATGACACAGTGCTATCAGGCATTTTACTTTCCCCCAACACTAATTCATCCTTAGTTAACCTTGCCAAGTCTTTTCTATCTGAACTGTTGGATACATTGGGTGCAAGTCTCACTTCCTTTTTTAACAATTTCATTCCTGGGTCCTTGAAATTTTACTCCTTTTCAAAACCAGTTTTCGTAAACAGCATTCATAGCCAACTCCCATTCCTCAGCAAGAAGACGTTCTGCATAGGCATTTGTCACCACCCTATCTGACATGTCATTGCTCACAATGTCCAATAGATTTACTGACTGACTTTCAACAGTTGATGAGTTTTCAACATTTGAGAAGGTCTCCTTCAGTGTAGCATGGTAGTTTGCAGCTGTACCTCTCTCCTGCTCTATTATTCCAAGCAAGTATGATCTGTCTTTGGTTCCTATTTATACTTCAACTTGGTGGTGGCCAGCCTTCATGGTTCCATGATACTTCACAGTTGTGTTTTTGTCCTCAATAAAAAAAAAAATTTTAATGGCAATGGACCAAAATCTTCTCTCCCTCTTACAGTAAAAGCTCTCTTATCTGGCATCACTGGGACCAAAGGCATGCCGGATACTTGAAGGGGTTGCTAAAGTAAGTGAAGGGGTACAGAAATGTGTCTACACTCACCCCCTTTACTCATTATTAATGTCAGTTAACATATAGTATCACATACAATAACATAAACAAAGCATCACATGATTGCGGCATCACCACCTCGCTTGCCAACATACAGTTCATCACTAGACACTAACCTTCTCTGTACTTTTCTGAAGGGGTTACTAAAATAAGTGAAGGGTTACAAAAACACTATGTCTACAATCAACTCATTTTATTCACTATTAACAACATTTAACATAAAAAAGCACATAAAATATGCCGGATACCTGAATGCCGGATAAGAGGGCTTTTACTGTATTGCCTTGTAAACTTTCTATATTCAGCCTGATACACTCTCCTCAAACATTCCTTTGTCTTTTAACTAGTGTCTACATCCTCTCACCCTGCTTGATAAAGTCTTTCCATCTTTTTTTGACGAGCCTGTCCTCCTCCATTTCTGATAATTTCTCTTTTAACCTCACCAATTCATTTTCAAGAATGCAAATTGTCTCATCTCTCTCCTTCAACTTGGTAGACAACTTAGCCACCTGTAATAACAGCTCATCATCATTTGATTTGGTGCACACATCACTGAGATTTTCCTTTTTTTTTGCTGCAGCTTTTGTCTGCTGGAGTTTCCGCCTGATGCACTGATAACGCTTTTCCATGCCCTGCTGTTGTATCTTGGCCTGGGGTCTGTCACTAGAAGCCTCAAAATACTTAGACCTCCACTTATCTACCATTTTCCTTAGCCTCGCCCGGTCCTCATTTATTCTCTTCCGTAACTGTGCCGCTTGAAGATGAACTCCTATTTCACTTTCAATTTTCCAACCGTTTTTGACAGTCTTAATAGTTTTCTCTAATCTATCGTTCTCTGTAGACTCCTGTACCAATCTGTCCAACACCTCTGAACTTATTTCCTCCTCGAATGGCATTGATATTTTCTTTAGCTCGTGATCACGTATTGAATTTCTGGACAAAGACTCTGTCAAGGTATGACACGATACAGGTGGAAGTTTAGGTATTTGGTCCATGAAATCACTGAAAGCATGTTGGTATTTCACTTCCTTCCCAACTCTGATTGATTTCTGGCTTTTCGTCTTGACTATATGAAAATCTCTTCTTAGGTATCTTTCACAAATGTAAGTCAGATCATCTTGACATATGATGCTAAGACAATCTCGGATGTTTTTCCATGACAAATGTGGATCCTTCTGTTTCCGCTTTCGTCCACGATGGTGACTTAATCGTTTAACAATCTCACAAACAACTCGATTGGTGAACTGTTCTGGTTTCAGTGACTTCAGCTGCTCCAGAAAACTAGCAGAATCTTCTGCCCAATTGGTAGGGCCCTCAACTGTTTCTTGCGATTCTTCGCAACTTGAAGGTACCTGAAAAATATGGAATTTTTTCAATTAAATCTGTAGTACTTTTACACCAATTTACTGAAATAGAAAAATTTATAAAGTATTTTTACTTTCAAAGGAGTTTTTTATTTAATGTTATATATATTCATGAAAATCTGAATAAAGGAGCTGATTTCATAATCATGACAATTTATTGGTGATGTCAACATTGAAGTTAACATAAAACAAAAAGAAGTTCACTAATCATGCCTAATCACCAATCAGTGGCAGTAGAATAATGTCAGTATTCATTACCATATGTGGAAATACCAAAGAAACCATCAAAATGGGGTATTTTTTATAAGTGCACAACTACGCAATATAGTAATAGAAAATTTAACAATTTTGTAAATTATAATACATCAACATAAGATACGTTGTTCTTGGCAGAAATGAATAATAGAAATGATTGCTAAAAGATATACAAAAACAAAATTGCATAGACTCCTTTAGATGCCATGTTTGTGTTGATAAATTAGGAGGTTAGAGACAACGATGATGGCTTGATGACCTCTAGAATTAGGTTAGGTTGGTTTATAATATACAAATTTAGCATACTTTAATTTGTCGACCTCTGTCTCTTCCAAAACAAACATGGCATCTCACATAGTCAAAGAGGCTACATTTGTTTGTTAATTGCTTTTAGCAACTGTTTCTATTATTGATTTCTGCCAATAATAAAGTATATTATGTTGATGTATTATAATTTACAAAATTATATAATTAAATTTACTATTACTATATCGCATAGAAATTTATAAAAAAAAAAGTAATAATCTAGTCATATCATAAACCAACTCACAAAATATGACAAGCTAATAACTACTAACACACCATCTAGCAGCAAAACCTGATGATCCAAAACACATTTTTTGGCAGGAAATACACTTCTAGGGACAAGCACATCTGCTGGTGGCACCACCATCACAGATGGAATTTTTCCACTGCCATTTTCTGTGACCCTTTCAACTAGCTTCACCTTGAGTTTGAAAAATGGTAGCATTCAAAACATGCACAGTTGGTTCAAAAAGTCTTCCTGTTCTAGATGTTTAGATTCAGTTCTTCAAAAGTAGAAGGATTTTCACTGGCTTAAACATAATCTAAAGGGAAGACAGCTATATAAACACTTTTTAATGATATTTTGTTTTTTTAGCTTGTTTTTTCCTGGATTTGAGCGACTTCAAGATCGTTGTTAATGTTGTGGCTGTATTCCTGAATCTGATATCATATAGCCTATGGCCCTCGACACAATCAATATTCATCAAACACAATGACAATGTATGAAGAATGAACTGAATCTATGACATCACTCCTAAGTAGATGGTGCCACAGGATGCATTTACAAAAATGGCTGAAGCAGATCATGTTTTTGGAATAGGATCAGTAATTTCAAATTGTAATAAATAAAAAGCAAAGTTTTTGTGTCATTTATTTGGCTATTATTGACTTTAAGATGTACTAAAAATTAGACACCTTCAATTTTCATAGTGGTTGTAATTTAATAGGTCCCACTTCACCAAGATTGCACTCTGCAGTCATACACATATATTTGAAACAACGGAGCAAATGTTTCATTAACAATTAAGTCCTGATGGGGGAGGTCTATAAACAATAACAAAGGACACCCACTGATTTTAACATCTAAAATTCACTTCAATAAATACAAAACTGCTTACATGCACTCTTCTTAGAATCTTTAAATGTGAAAAGGTTTTTAATACAAAAATGCCAACACCACCCCCCACCCCACTACTCTTGGGTTTTGAGGGAAGGTGTCATTGGGCCTATTATCTGTACTAATATGTCAGAAAATATAAACATATTAGGAAAAAAAAAATTATATATATATATCCTTGCATGTGAACTAGGATAATGCTATCTAATAACCAAGAGCAATGAGATCTTCCACAAGTTTTTCAGTAACCTTTCGTTTCTTCTCTGCTTTTTCAGATAACTGATGTTGACCTGCCTTCAACTTCTCCCTGTGAGCCTTACATCATTTGAACCTTTGTTTCTGTGATGAGGGCGTTTCTTGTTTCTCTCGCACCCAACTCAATCCTGCTCTTCTTAGTTTCATCAGGGAGTTCTCCCATCCACTGTGCTCTTTTACTACTCTTATATAGATAATAGATTTTTGCCCCTTCTTTCTTTGTGTTCCATGTTTCTGCTCCATACAGTGCTGTTGGCACAAGCACTCCTTCATACAGTCTCCTCTTAGCAGCCATTCCCAAATTTCTATTCCTCATTACACTTTTTTATCCACCAAGGAATTTACTCGTTTCTCTCAATCTACATTGTACCTCCACCTTTTCCTGCCACAGTTGCACCCAAGTATCTAAAACTATCCACTTCCTCCAGTTGCTCTCCCTTAATGCTCACTTCCAGATTACTGTCACTTTCACCCTGCTTCTGAGGGTGGAGGGGTGTGGAGTGTTTTCAGGGATGGAATGGGTGGGAATGATTTTATGACTTTTCCTTCTTGGCTACCTCCCTAGTAAGGAGGAAAAAGCCTTGGTATATATATGTATGTATGTTCTTTGTGTTGATGTTGGATGCCCTGCACATATAAGCATCAACCTTGACAAAGTGTCTTTCCCCACTAATATTGTCAGGGGCACAGACTGCCTTCTTGAAGCTCTGCAGATGGCTCTCAAAATTTACCCCCTGGGAGTTGGTCATACATTTGGCAATTGATAACCTTCATGGCCAAGAAAAAATATTTCTGTCCTTCTCCTCATCCAAGGTTTTGGTCAAGCAGGTAAAAAACTCATCCCGATGACATTTTGTGGGAAAAATGGGCTCAGCTGTGCCATTCAAGAGGCATGATGGGTCATCAATCCAGCTATCTACTTTCTCTACAGCATTGGCTAAGTTAGGATTTACATCAATGATAGAATTCAATGTTGGTATGAACCTCATCCAGGGTCTAGTAATGTACTTCCCAATGATTCTGAGAGCATGTAAGTGAATGTCTAGTAAACCTGATGCCAGCCACTCATGGACTGACTTTGGTAAAGGATTCGTTGGAGTTTTCACATCCTGAAAGAAGTCATTGACGGCTCCTCGGTGTTAGTAAACAAGACCCGCATCCAAGAAATAGATGTGGAACTAGTTTCCCACTCACCAATGACACAGTGCTATCAGGCATTTTACTTTCCCCCCAACACTAATTCATCCTTAGTTAACCTTGCCAAGTCTTTTCTATCTGAACTGTTGGATACATTGGGTGCAAGTCTCACTTCCTTTTTTTAACAATTTCATTCCTGGGTCCTTGAAATTTTACTCCTTTTCAAAACCAGTTTTCGTAAACAGCATTCATAGCCAACTCCCATTCCTCAGCAAGAAGACGTTCCGCATAGGCATTTGTCACCACCCTATCTGACATGTCATTGCTCACAATGTCCAATAGATTTACTGACTGACTTTCAACAGTTGATGAGTTTTCAACATTTGAGAAGGTCTCCTTCAGTGTAGCATGGTAATCTGCAGCTGTACCTCTCTCCTGCTCATATATTCCAAGCAAGTATGATCTGTCTCTGGTTCCTATTCATACTTCAACTTGGTGGTGGCCAGCCTTCATGGTTCCATCATAGTTCACAGTTGTGTTTTTGTCCTCAATAATTTTTTTTTTTTTTTAATGGCAATGGACCAAAATCTTCTTTCCCTGTTACAGTAAAAGCTCTCTTATCTGGCATCACTGGGACCAAAGGCATGCCTGATACTTGAAGGGGTTGCTAAAGTAAGTGAAGGGGTACAGAAATGTGTCTACACTCACCCCCTTTACTCATTATCAATGTCAGTTAACATATAGTATCACATACAATAACATAAACAAAGCATCACATGATTGCGGCATCACCACCTCACTTGCCAACATACAGTTCATCACTAGACACTAACCTTCTCTGTACTTTTCTGAAGGGGTTACTAAAATAAGTGAAGGGTTACAAAAACACTATGTCTACAATCAACTCATTTTATTCACTATTAACAACATTTAACATAAACATTTAACATAAAAAAGCACATAAAATATGCCGGATAAGAGGGCTTTTACTGTATTGCCTTGTAAACTTTCTGTATTCAGCCTGATACACTCTCCTCAAACATTCCTTTGTCTTTTAACTAGTGTCTACATCCTCTCACCCTGCTTAATAAAGTCTTTCCATCTTTTTTTGACGAGCCTGTCCTCCTCCATTTCTGATAATTTCTCTTTTAACCTCACCAATTCATTTTCAAGAATGCAAATTGTCTCATCTCTCTCCTTCAATTTGGTAGACAACTTAGCCACCTGTAATAACAGCTCATCATCATTTGATTTGGTGCACACATCACTGAGATTTTCCTTTTTTTTTGCTGCAGCTTTTGTCTGCTGGAGTTTCCGCCTGATGCACTGATAACGCTTTTCCATGCCCTGCAGTTTTATTTTGGCCTTGCGTCTGTCACTAGAAGCCTCAAAGTACTTAGACTTCCACTTATCTACCATTTTCCTTAGCCTCACCCGGTCCTCATTTATTCTCTTCAGTGATTCTCCCTTTTGACGATGAACTTCTATTTTACTTTCAAGTTTTCCAACCGTTTTTGACAGTGTCTTAACAGTTTTCTCTAAGTTATCCTTCTCTGCAGACTCCTGCACCAATTTGTCTAACACCTCTACACCTATTTTCTCCTCAAATGATATTGACAGTTTCTTTAGCTCACGATCACGTACTGAACTTTTGGACAAAGATTTTGTCAAAGTACAACTTGATACAGGTGGAAGTTTATATTTTCGGTCCATGAAATCACTGAAAGTATGTTGGTTTTTCACTTCCTTCCCAACTCTGATTGATTTCTGGCTTTTTGCCCTGACTCTATGAAAATCTATTCTTAGGTATCTTTCACAAATGTAAGTCAAATCATCTTGATATATGATGCTAAGACAATCTCGGATGTTTTTCCATGACAAATGTGGATCCTTCTGTTTCCGCTTTCGTCCACGATGGAGATTTAATCGTTTAACAATCTCACAAACAACTCGATTGGTGAACTGTTCTGGTTTCAGTGACTTCAGCTGCTCCAGAAAACTAGCAGAATCTTCTGCCCAATTGGTAGGGCCCTCAACTGTTTCTTGCGATTCTTCGCAACTTGAAGGCACCTGAAAAATATGGAATTTTTTCAATTAAATCTGTAGTACTTTTACACCAATTTACTGAAATAGAAAAATTGATAAAGTATTTTTACTTTCAAAGGAGTTTTTTTTTAATGTTATATATATTCATGATAATCTGAATAAAGGAGCTGATTTCATAATCATGACAATTTATTGGTGATGTCAACATTGAAGTTAACATAAAACAAAAAGAAGTTCACCAATCATGCCTAATCACCAATCAGTGGCAGTAGAATAATGTCAGTATTCATTACCATATGTGGAAATAACAAAGAAACCATCAAAATGGGGTATTTTTTGTAAGTGCACACCTACGCAATATAGTAATAGAAAATTTAAAACAATTTTGTAAATCATAATACATCAACGTAAGATACGTTGTTCTTGGCAGAAATCAATAATAGAAATGATTGCTGAAAGATATATAAAAACAAAATTGCATAGACTTCTTTAGATGCCATCTTTGTTTTGATAAATTAGGAGATTAGAGACGACGATGATGGCTTGATGACCTCTAGAATTAGGTTAGGTTGGTTTACAATATACAAATTTAGCATACTTTTAATTTGTTCGACCTCTGCCTCTTCCAAAACAAACATGGCATCTCACATAGTCAAAGAGGCTACATTTGTTTGTTAATTGCTTTTAGCAACTGTTTTATTATTGATTTCTGCCAATAATAAAGTATATTATGTTGATGTATTATAATTTACAAAATTATATAACTGAATTTACTATTACTATATTGCATAGGAGTGCACTTCTAGAAATTTATCAAAAAAAGTAATAATCTAGTCATATCATAAACCAACTCACAAAATATGACAAGCTAATAACTACTAACACACCATCTAGCAGCAAAACCTGATGATCCAAAACACATTTTTTGGCAGGAAATACACTTCTAGGGACAAGCACATCTGCTGGTGGCACCACCATCACAGATGGAATTTTTCCACTGCCATTTTCTGTGACCCTTTCAACTAGCTTCACCTTGAGTTTGAAAAATGGTAGCATTCAAAACATGCACAGTTGGTTCAAAAAGTCTTCCTGTTCTAGATGTTTAGATTCAGTTCTTCAAAAGTAGAAGGATTTTCACTGGCTTAAACATAATCTAAAGGGAAGACAGCTATATAAACACTTTTTAATGATATTTTGTTTTTTTAGCTTGTTTTTTCCTGGATTTGAGCGACTTCAAGATCGTTGTTAATGTTGTGGCTGTATTCCTGAATCTGATATCATATAGCCTATGGCCCTCGACACAATCAATATTCATCAAACACAATGACAATGTATGAAGAATGAACTGAATCTATGATATCACTCCTAAGTAGATGGTGCCACAGGATGCATTTACAAAAATGGCTGAAGCAGATCATGTTTTTGGGATAGGATCAGTAATTTCAAATTGTAATAAATAAAAAGCAAAGTTTTTGTGTCATTTATTTGGCTATTATTGACTTTAGGATGTACTAAAAATTAGACACCTTCAATTTTCATAGTGGTTGTATTTTAATAGGTCCCACTTCACCAAGATTGCACTCTGCAGTCATACACATATATTTGAAACAACGGAGCAAATGTTTCATTAACAATCAAGTCCTGATGGGGGAGGTCTATAAACAATAACAAAGGACACCCACTGATTTTAACATCTAAAATTCACTTCAATAAATACAAAACTGCTTACATGCACTCTTCTTAGAATCTTTGAATGTGAAAAGGTTTTTAATACAAAAATGCCAACACCACCCCCCACCCCACTACTCTTGGGTTTTGAGGGAAGGTGTCATTGCATGTGTCATTGCATGTGAACTAGGATAATGCTATCTAATAACCAAGAGCAATGAGATCTTCCACAAGTTTTTCAGTAACCTTTCGTTTCTTCTCTGCTTTTTCAGATAATTGATGTTGACCTGCCTTCAACTTCTCCCTGTGAGCCTTACACCATTTGAACCTCCTTTGTTTCTCTGTGATGAGGGCATTTCTTGTTTCTCTCGCACCCAACTCAATCCTGCTCTTCTTAGTTTCATCAGGGAGTTCTCCCATCCACTGTCCTCTTTTACTACTCTTATATAGATAATAGATTTTTGCCCCTTCTTTCTTTGTGTTGATGTTGGATGCCCTGCACATATAAGCATCAACCTTGACAAAGTGTCTTTCCCCACTAATATTGTCAGGGGCACAGACTGCCTTCTTGAAGCTCTGCAGATGGCTCTCAAAATTTACCCCCTGGGAGTTGGTCATACATTTGGCAATTGATAACCTTCATGGCCAAGAAAAAATATTTCTGTCCTTCTCCTCATCCAAGGTTTTGGTCAAGCAGGTAAAAAACTCATCCCGATGACATTTTGTGGGAAAAATGGGCTCAGCTGTGCCATTCAAGAGGCATGATGGGTCATCAATCCAGCTATCTACTTTCTCTACAGCATTGGCTAAGTTAGGATTTACATCAATGATAGAATTCAATGTTGGTATGAACCTCATCCAGGGTCTAGTAATGTACTTCCCAATGATTCTGAGAGCATGTAAGTGAATGTCTAGTAAACCTGATGCCAGCCACTCATGGACTGACTTTGGCAAAGGATTCGTTGGTGTTTTCACATCCTGAAAGAAGTCATTGACGGCTCCTCGGTGTTAGTAAACAAGACCCGCATCCAAGAAATAGATGTGGAACTAGTTTGCCACCCACCAATGACAAAGAACCTATGACACAGTGCTATCAGGCATTTTACTTTCCCCCAGCACTAATTTATCCTTAATGAACCTTGCCAAGTCTTTTCCATCTGAACTGTTGGATACATTGGGTGCAAGTCTCACTTCCTTTTTTAACAATTTCATTCCTGGGTTCTTGAAATTTTATTGCTTTTCAAAACCAGTTTTCATAAACAGCATTCATAGCCAACTCCTATTCCTCAGCAAGAAGATGTTCCGCATAGGCATTTGTCACCACCCTATCTGACATGTCATTGCTCACAATGTCCAATAGATTTACTGACTGACTTTCAACAGTTGATGAGTTTTCAACATTTGAGGTCTCCTTCAGTGTAGCATGGTAGTTTGCAGCTGTACCTCTCTCCTGCTCTATTATTCCAAGCAAGTATGATCTGTCTTTGGTTCCTATTTATACTTCAACTTGGTGGTGGCCAGCCTTCATGGTTCCATCATACTTCACAGTTGCGTGATTTTTTTTTTTTTTCTTCTTCTTTTTATGGCAATGGACCAAAATCTTCTCTCCCTGTTACAGTAAAAGCTCTCTTATCTGGCATCACTGGGACCAAAGGCATGTCGGATACTTGAAAATTCTGGATAACTGAAGGGGTTGCTAAAGTAAGTGAAGGGGTACAGAAATGGGTTTACAATCACCCCTTTACTCACTATTAATGTCAGTTAACATATAGTATCACATACCATAACATATACAAAGCATCACATGATTGCGGTGACACCACCTCACTCGCCAACATACAGTTCATCACTAGACTTTAACCTTCTCTATACTTTTCTGAGGGGGTTACTAAAATAAGTGAAGGGTTACAAAAACACTATGTCTACAATCAACTCCTTTTATTCACTATTAACAACATTTAACATAACAAACATTTAACTTAACATAAAAAAAACACATAAAATATGCCGGATACCTGAATGCCGGATAAGAGGGCTTTTACTGTATTGCCTTGTAAACTTTCGCTATACAGCCTGATACTTGTAACTAGTAATTACATTCTTTTTCCGATGAGCCTGTCCTCCTCCATTTCTGATACTTTCAGTTTTAACCTCACCAACTCATTTTCAAGAATGCACATTGTCTTATCTCTCTCCTTTAACTTGGTAGACAACTTAGTCACCTGTAATAACAGCTCATCATCACTTAATATGGTACACACATCACAGGTTTTTCTTTAGTTCTGCTGCAGCTTTTGTCTGCTGGAGTTTCCGTTTGAGGCACTGAATCTTTGCTTGATAACGCTTTTCCATGCCCTGCAGTTTTATCTTGGCCCGGCGTCTGTCACTAGATGCCTCAAAGTACAGTGAGTCCTCGTTATACAGTACATATGTGTTCCTGAAAACCTTACCGCAAATTGAAATTACCGTATGGCAGACATACCTTCTCCCTTCTCTTTCCTCTTCAAAATATATAATTTTACCTCCAAAACATGAGTGGATACCGTATCTGTGAATTTTTCTTACCGTAAATAGAATCGAGGGTAGTAATTACTGTAACTGTGAATTTACCGAACAAAGAATTACTGTATAAGGAGGACTCACTATACTTAGACTCCCACTTATCTACCATTATCCTTAGCCTCACCTGGTCCTCATTTATTCTCTTCAGTGACTGTCCCTTTTGATGATGAACTTCTATTTTACTTTCAAGTTTTCCAACAATTTTTGACAGTGTCTTAACAGTTTTCTCTAAGTTATCCATCTCTGCAGACTCCTGCACCAATCTGTCCAACATCTCTACACCTATTTCAATGTTTGGATGTTGTCAGCAACATTTTTCCGGGGGGTCGTCGGGTCACGCTGTTCCTTGGGCACTCGAAACTTCACATTTTGTACTTGCTTCAGGTCTCGCGGGGCGTTGAAGGACTCGTCGAGGACGATTTTGGTTTACATGTCTAGTGGTGGTGCTGTCTTCACTTCTGATCTCAACATTTTCCCTTACTTCAGGCCTCGTTCGGACATAGTGGCTGCTTCCATCAGACTTGGTATTGCCGTGTTTACTTGTCTCTTTTGGATAGGACCCGATGTACTCGATGCAGAGTGTGGCGTGGTCTCCTCTTTTGTCTGCTGGAAACTTCTCTGCCCAGGACACGCGTCGCTTGTATGATGGATCTCGTTTCAGCTCAGAATAGAGGCGTTTCAGGACCAATATGGACTCTTCACTTGGCTGCGGCTGCATCTCTACACGTTCTTTCTTCTTCGTTGTCACATACACACCGTTCTTCTTCTCCGCATATCTGTAGGTGCCGTCTTTGTTCCGTATGAAGTAATGGGTCTTCATCGATCCTCGCTGAGAGTAGACGCCACAGTCGTCGTGATACACTGCCTTCTTGCCCAAATTGCGTCGTTGCACGTTCTTCGTGTTATTCAGTAGGAAGTAAACATTTTCCTTGATGCCAGGGGGTATATCACTCTCGTCCGTTGTTGGGGCTTGGAGAAGCTTCTCGATCAGTCGGTCGGTGTCTAGGAAGTGGCCATTGTTCAGTTGGGCGTTTGGAAGTTGGTGTGGCTCGTCGGATGGAGTGTCAGAATCTTTGGTGATGCTGGTGCTGATGATCACTGGCTCGTCAGATGGCGTGTCAGAATCTTCGGTGATGCTGGTGATGAGGATCTCTGCCTCATTTGATGGTGTGTCAGCGATGTTGCAGTCTGGCTGTCTGGCGAGGTCTTCAAATTCCGTGTTGGTAGTTTTCTGCTTCTTTCTTGGCATCGCGGCGGCTATACAGGCTTCACATGACGTCGGTGAAAACAGGGGGATGTCTTCGTCATCATATCTCATTCTCTCACCCTGCTTGATTAACTCTTTCCATCTTTTTTTGATGAGCCTGTCCTCTTCCATTTCAGATAATTTCTGTCTTAACCTCACCAATTCATTTTCAAGAATGCAAATTGTCTCATCTCTCTCCTTTAACTTGGTAGACAACTTAGTCACCTGTAATAACAGCTCATCATCACCTGATATGGTACACACATCACTGAGATTTTCCTTTTTTTCTGCTGCAGCTTTTGTCTGCTGTAATTTCCGTTTGAGGCATGGAATCTTTGCTTGATAATGCTTTTCCATGCCCTGCTGTTGTATCTTGGCCTGGCATCTGTCACTAGAAGCCTCAAAGTACTTAGACTTCCCCTTATCTACCATTTTCCTTAGCCTCACCCGGTCTTCACTTATTCTCTTCAGTGACTGTCCCTTTTGACGATGAACTTCTATTTTACTTTCAAGTTTTCCAACCATTTTTGACAGTGTCTTAACAGTTTTCTCTAAGTTATCCTTCTCTGCAGACTCCTGCACCAATTTGTCCAACACCTCTACACCTATTTCCTCCTCAAATGATACTGATAGTTTCTTTAGCTCACGACCACATACTGAACTTTTGGACAAAGATTTTGTCAAAGTAGGACTCGATACATGTGGGAGTTTATGTATTTGGTCCATGAAATCACTGAAAGCATTTTGGTATTTCACTTCCTTCCCAACTCTGATTTTCTTCTGGCTTTCCGTCCTGACTGTATGAAAATCTTTTCTTAGGCGTGATTCAGAAATATAAGTCAAATCATCTTGATATATGATGCTAAGACAATCTCGGATGTTTTTCCATGACAAATGTAGATTCTTCTGTTTTTTCTTTTGTCCATGATGGCGACTTAATCGTGTAACAATCTCACAAACAACTCGATTGGTTAACTGTTCTGGTTTCAGTGACTTCAGCTGCTCCAGAAAACCAGCAGAATCTTCTGCCCAGTAGGTAGGGCCCTTGACTGTTTCTTGTGATTCTTCACAACTTGAAGGCACCTGAAAAATATGGAATTTTTTCAATTAAATCTATATTACTTTTACACCAATTTACTGATATACTTTCAAAGGAGTTATTTTGTTTAATGTTTTCTACAATCAAGTAAGAGGAGGGAAATCAAGTAGAGAAGAAAAGGTAAAAGGTGCAGATGGAGAGATGATAATGGAAGAGAAGGTAGTGAGAGGAAGGTGGGCAGAGTATTTTAGGGAGTTGCTAAATGTGAAGGAGGATAGGGAGGGAAAGGTAGTTGCAGTTTGAAGCACTAAGAAAAATGACAGTGATGAGTGAGGAAAATGGAGGAGAAATAGAGAAAGATGAAGTGAAAGCAGCTGTTAAGATGATGAGAGCAGGTAAGGCACCTGGGTTGGATGGATGCCCTGAAGAATGCCCAAAAAAGGAGGTACAATTATGGTGGACTGGCTGGTGAGGTTATATGTTTGTTTATGAGAGGGTAGAGTGCTGGAGGACTGGAGGAGTGCCTGAATAGTTCCGTTTTACAAGAGAAAGGGGGACAAGTGTGAGTGTAGTAGTTTTAGAGATCAGCTTGTTGAGTGTAGTTGGGAAGGCTTATGGGAGGGTCTTGATTGAGAGGATTAGGAGAGGAACAGAGGGAGTAATTGGTGAGGAATAGTGGTTTTAGGACAGGTAGAGGTTATGTAGATCAGATTTTTGTGGTAAGACAGATGTGAGAAAGTTGCAGAAAAAGGTAAGGATGTTTTTTGGGCTTTTATGGATTTGGAAAAGGCTTACAACAGGGTAGACAGGAAGGCACTGTGGGAGGTACTGCAGATATATGGGATAGAAGGAAAGCTGTTATGAGCGGTCAAGAGTTTTTACGAAAGAAGTAGAGCTTGTGTTAGTATTAGAAATGGAGTGAATGGTTTGAGGTAAAGGTAGGACTTCGTCAGGGGTGTGTTATGTTGCCCTGGCTGTTCAATCCTTACATGGATGGGGGTGATGCCAGAGGTGAATGCAATAGTGGGTCAGGGGTTGGAGATGGTTAAAGAAAATTGAGAAAAGTGGGAAATAAGCCAGTGATTCTTTGCTGATGACACTGCACTTGTAGCAGGACCAGAGGAGGGATTGAGGAAGTAAGTGACAGAGTTTGAGAAGGTGTGTGAAAGAAGGAAGCTGAAGATAAATGTGGGCAAAATAAGGTGATGGGATGTACAAGGGGAGAGAGTGACAGCAGGCTGGAAGTGAGCATAAAGGGAGAAAGACTGGAGGAAGTGGATAGTTTTAAATACTTGGGTGCAAATGTGGCAGGAAAGGGAAGAGTGCAGGTGGAGGTAGAATGTAGATTGAGAGAAGCAAGTAAATGCCTTGGTAGATTAAAAAGTGTAATGAGAAATAGACATCTGAGAATGGATGCTAAGAGGAAGTTTTATGAAGGAGTGATTGTGTTGATAGCACTGTATGGGGCAGAAACATGGAACATAAGAGGGTAAGAGAGAAGGAATTTGAATGTGTTTGAGATGAAATGTCTGAAAAGTATGATAGGGGTTACTAGGCTACATAGAATGAGAAATGAGGAGGTGAGGAGGAGAACAAGGGTGGAAAGGGAGTTGAGAGATAGGGTTAATGAAAGAGTATCAGGATGGTTTGGACACATGGAAAGAATGAGTGAAGAAAGATTAGTAAAAGAGGTGTGGATGGCAGAGGTAGAAGGAGTGAATATGAAGGGGCGTCCTAGGATGAGATGGATGGATGGGGTAAAAGGGGCATTGGGAAAGTGGGGGAAAGTCTGTTGAGGAAGGACAGGAGAGGAGAGAAGATAGGGGTGAATGGAGAAGGATGATGCTGTGATGCATAAGGCGGTGTGGGTGGGGGATGGGGGATGAGGAAGTATGTATGAGAAATAATTTGACACAGCCCAAAGGGATTTCTCCCCATCTTTTCCTTTTCTTCATGAGGGGATGAAGAGGGGGGATCACCGAATTAATGAAATTGTCTTGCTGTGGATGTGCTGTGTCTTGCGACACTGCTTCTGACCCAGGGGAGTGGACAGGATGCAACAATGACACGTCATCCAGGAGGTGCCAAGATGAGAGGGAGGGAGGTGGGTGGAGTGGAGTATGTAGGGGATAGAATAGGTGGGAGTGGTTTCTATGCCTTTTTCTTTTTGGCTACCCTCCGTGTAAGGGGGAAAAAGCCTTTGGTATATGAATGTATGTATGTATGTACAATTATGATAATCTGAATAAAGGAGCTGATTTCATAATCATGACAATTTACTGGTGATGTCAATATTAAAGTCAACATAAACAAATAAAAAGTGCACTAAACATGCCTAATCACCAATCAGTCCCAGTGGAATAATGTCAGTGTTCATTACCGTATGTGTAAATACCAAAGAAACTATCAAAATAAGGTATTTTTTACAAGTGCACACCTACGCGATATAGTAATAGAAAATTTAATAATCATTTTGTAAATTATAATACATCTGGGGTATTGGCTGCATGTTATTGTGGCAAAGTAGCATGCAGTTGATACTTTAGGGTCTATATGGGGCATCCCTACAGACCAGAGTCGCACATCATTTTGTGTGTGACAGAGGAAAACTCTGTTCATAGAGAAATGATGACACTTTAATACAACGACTGTCCCTCCGTCATGCTGTCCCCCAACCCCTTGTTACTGTCCTGTACCATTTCTCTGAATATTCATTTCCTTTTTTCGCCTACCCTGTGGTGGGGGAAAAGAATGCTACCACCAAGTCTTTCCACTTGAGTCGTAAAAGGCGACAAAAAAATGGGACAGGATGGGATTAGGAGTCCTGCTTCCTGTAGCCCCAAAGGGGATTCCTAAAAAAAAGTAAAGGCATAAGAGGGTCTGAGATTTTCAACCAGTACCCTAAGGTTTGGGTCTTTTAATGTACGTGGATGTGGTACAGATGAGAGTAAAAGGGAAGAGATAGGCAGTATGTTTGTGAGAAGAAAGATGGATGTGCTGGCTTTGAGTGAAACTAAAATGAAAGGAAGGGGCAAGTGTGGGTTTGGGAGTGTAGTTGAGGTACTCAGGAGTGAAGAGGGGATGAGGGAGAGAAAGGGTGGCTATACTAGTAAGCGAAGAGATAGGTAAGCGTGTAGGGAGTGGAAGGAGGTTTCTTCAAGGATGATGTGGATAAAGGTGAAGCTGGGAAGGGAGATATGTTTTTTTGTAAGTGCATATGGTGCTGGTAGATGAGCGTAGAGGAAAGGGAGGCTTTTTGGGTAGATTTAAATGAGTGCATAGAGGGACTAGGTAGAAATGTCAATGTAGTTGTATTGGGAGATCTTAATGCTAGGGTAAGAAACGAACCAATAGATGGAGTGATTGGGAAGTATGGAGTTCCAGGTAAAAATCGTAGTGGAGAATTGATGATGTGTCTTGAGAGTTGATGATAGCAAATACAGTGTTTAGGAAGAAAGTCAAGTATAAGTACACATGGGAGAGGGTGGTGGATGGAAGGGTGGCAGATAGAGCCTTAATGGAATATACAGTGGTCACCAGGAGTATGGTAGGAGGAGTTAAGGATGTAAATGTTCTAAAGGGAGAGAGTGGGGGAATATCAGATCATATTCTGGTGGAAGGTAAATTGAGAGTGGAGAATAGGTGGAGAAAGAGGAAAAGGGCAGAAAGTAAGGAGGTACTTAGAGTGAACTGCTTAAATGAGAAAGAAAAGGAGAATGAGTATAAGAAGAAGCTGAGAGAAGAGTGGGAGGTAGTGAAGGATAGAGTAGAATGAGGAGTGGAGGATGAATGGGGATGGTTCAAGGAGGGAGTCATAAGGTGTGCAAGGATGGTGTGTGGAACAAGGAGGACAGGAGGAAACATAAGGAAGGGTAATGAGTGGTGGGATGAGGAAGCAAAGAAGGGTGTAGAAGAGAAGAAACAGGCTTTCATAGATTGCCTACAAATTAGGACGAGGGAATCGTATGAGAGGTACAGAGTAATGAGAAGGGAAGTTAAGCATAAAATAAAGGAAGCAAAGAGGAGAGCAGATGTGAAATGGGGTAAGAATAAGACAGAAAATTTTGAAAGTAATAAAAAGATGTTTTGGAAAGAAATTAAATGAGGAAGAGGAGAATCAAGTAGAGAAGAAAAAGTAAAAGGTGCAGATGGACAGATGATAATGGAAGAGAAGGCAGTGAGAGGAAGGTGGGCAGAGTATTTTAGGGAGTTGTTCAATGTAAAGGTGGATAAGGAGGGATAGGTAGTTGCAGTGGGAAGCGCTAAGAAAATGAGTGATGAATGAGGAAAATGGAGGAGATTTAGGGAAAGATGAAGTGAAAGCAGCTGTTAAGATGATGAGAGCAGGTAAGGCACCTGGTCTGGATGGATGCCATGCAGAATGTCTGAAGAAAGGAGGTACAGTTATGGAGTACTGGCTGGTGAGGTTATTTAAGGTTTGTTTACGAGAGGGTAGAGTGCTGGAGGACTGGAGGAGTGCCTGCATCATTCCATTTTACAAGGGAAAGTGGGACAAGTGTGACTGTAGTAGTTTCAGTGGGATCAGCTTGTTGAGTGTAGTTGGGAAGGCTTATGGGAGGGTCTTGATTGAGAGGATTAGGAGAGGAACAGAGGGAGTAATTGGTGAGGAACAGTGTGGTTTTAGGACAGGTAGGGGATGTGTAGATCAGATTTTTGTGGTAAGACAGATGTGAGAAAGCTATAGGAAAAGGTAAGGATGTTTTTTGGGCTTTTATGGATCTGAAAAAGGCTTATGACAGGGTAGACAGGAAGGCACTGTGGGAGGTACTGCAGATATATGGGATAGGAGGAAAACTGTTAAGAGCAGTCAAGAGTTTTTATGAGAGTAGTAGAGCTTGCGTTAGGATTAGAAATGGAGAGAGTGAATGGTTTGAGGCAAAGGTGGGACTTCGTCAGGGATGTGTTATGTCACCCTGGCTGTTCAATCTTTACATGGATGGGGTGGTGCAAGAGGTGAATGCAAGGGTAGTGGGTCAGGGGTTGGAAATGATTAAAGAAAATGGAGAAAAGTGGGAGGTGAGCCAGCTGTTGTTTGCTGATGACACTGCACTTGTAGCAGGATCAGAGGAGGGATTGAGGAAGTTTGTGACAGAGTTTGAGAGGGTGTGTGAAAGAAGGAAGCTGAAGATAAATGTGGGCAAAAGTAATGGTGATGAGATGTACAAAGGGAGAGTGACAGTAGGCTGGAAGTGAGCATTAAGGGTGAGAAACTGGAAGTGGATAGTTTCAAATACTTGGGTGTGAATGTGGCAGGAAAAGGTGGAGTGAAGGTGGAGATGGAGTGATTGTGTTGACAGCACTGTATGGGGCAGAAACATGGAACATAAGAGAGTAAGAGAGGAGTTTGAATGTGTTTGAGATGAAATGTCTGAGAAGTATGATGGGGGTTACTAGGCTAGATAGTGTGAGAAATGAGGAGGTGAGGAGGAGAACAGGGGTGGAAAGGGAGTTGGGAGATAGGGCTGATGAAAGAGTATTAGGATGGTTTGGACACATGGAAAGAATGAGTGAAGAAAAATTAGTCAAAGATATGTGGAAGGAGGAGGTGAAAGGAGTGAATATGAGGGGGCATCCTAGGATGAGATGGATGGATGGGATGAAAGGGGCTTTACAAAAGAGAGGAATATCTGTAGAGGAAGGATGGGAGAGGACAGAAGATAGGGGTGAATGGAGAAGGGTTGTGTATAGATGAGGCTGTGATGCATGAGGGGAAGTGGGTGGGGGATGGGGGGTGAGGAAGTATGTATGAGAAAAAAAATTGACGCAGCCCAAAGGGATTTCTCCCCGTCTTCTCCTTTCCTGCATGAAGGGACGGAGAGGGGGGGGGTCACTGAATTTATGAAGCGGCCTTGCTGTGGATGTGCTGTGTCTTGCGACACTGCTTCTGACCCAGGGCAGTGGACAGGATGCAGGGATGACCCGTCATCCAGGAGGTGCCACGATAGGAGGGAGGGAGGAGGGTGGAGGGAATTGGAATATATGGGAAATGAAATGGGTGGGAGTAGTTTCTATGCCTTTTTTCTTTTTGGCTACCCCCCATGTAAGGAGGAAAAATCCTTTGGTATATATATGTATGTGAGACTTTGAAATTAATGAAGGCAATAGAAACAAAACTAAGGACTGCACAGGGGAGAATGGAGAGATCAATGATGGGAATAACACTGAGAGACCAAAAGAGAGTAAGTTGGGTGAGAGACCAGACTGGAGTGAGAGATATTGTGGAGGTGGTAAAAGAGAGGAAGTGGAATTGGGCAAGTAAGTTAGTGCGAACAACTGATGAGCGATGGAGCAAGTGTGTTACTGAGTGCACGCTGTGAGATAGGAAGCGTGGAAGAGGGAGACCAGACAGGTAGAGAAATGATAGAGAAATTTGCAGAAGTGCTGTGGCAGAGGCTGGCGCAGTTGTGTGAATCATGGAACGCTATGAAGGAGCCCTTTGTTCAGCAGTGGACTCGGGATGGCTGATTTGATTGATTGATTGATAATTTGTTAATAGCTTTTAGCAATTGTTTCAATTATTGATTTCTGACAAGAATAAAGTATAATATGTTGATGTATTATAATTTACAATATCATATAATTCAATTTACTATTACTATATTGCATAATTGTGCACTTCTAAAAATATACCCAAAAAGTAATAATCTAGTCATATCATGAACCAACTCAAAAAATATAATGACAAAAGCTAATAACTACTAACACATCATCTAGCGGCAAAACCTGACGATCCAAAACACATTTTTCGTCAGCAAATGCACCGCTAGGGACCAGCACATCTACTGGTGGCACCAATATAACAGACAGAACTTTTCCGCTGCCATTTTTTGCGACCCTTTCAACTGGCTTCACCTTGAGTTTGAAAAATGGTAGCATTCAACACATGCACAGTTGGTTCAAAGTCTTCCTGTTCTAGAAGTTTAGATTCAGTTCTTCAAAAGTAGAAGGATTTTCACTGACTTAAACATAATCTAAAGGGAAGGCAGCTATATAAACAGTTTTTAATGTGATATTTGTGTTTTTTTTTTTTTGTCTTTTTTTTCTGGATTTGAGTGACTTCAAGATTGTTGTTTATGTTGTGGCTGTGCATTTGTTGCCGGAAAATCAGCTTTTGCCACTAGATGCCATGTAGCGGCAATCTTACTATTTTTGAAGAACTGAATCTATACTTCTAGAACAGGATGATAAAACTTTAGTTGTGCACACCTACATGATATAACAATAAAAAATTAATCGCCTAAATTATAATAGAGAAACATAATATGCAATATTCTTGGTGGAAATTAATAACAAAAAAGTTGCTAAAACCTATTTTCCAATGAACAACATCACAGCTGTTGAATGACACCATGTTTGTTTGGATAGGTGCTGAGGTTGAAGAAATGAAAGGATGATAAATTAGTCTATTCTAACCTAACCTAAATTAACCCACCTACCTTAGCCTAACAAACTTACATAACCTAACCAATGTTTAGTAATTCGGTACCTCAATTCTAAAGCTCATCTGGGTTGTCGTTGATGTCACAGATGCTGACTGCCTGATTATTATTGTACCTGAGGCAATTAACAGATGCCGGCAGAAGCCCGTGTTCTCTCATAAAGTCCAAGGAAGCCCTATTGTCTTTGTAACAACGCTTATTAACGTCCCCTGGAGTTGGAGAACACCCGGTCCACATCGTAAAAGCAGTCATCTGATAGTGACTGGACTGGCATGGCATCCATACTGTATCCTAGTGGCTTCGTTCGTTAGTAAATTTGCTTGTAGCAAGGTTTTTTGTTTTTTATTTCTGCCAAGAATTATATTTTATTATTATATTATAATTCACAAAATTATCTAATTTTCCAATGCTATATTATGTATATGTGCACAACTAAAATAATACAGACATTCTGAACCACCTATACATGCATTGAATGTTACCAAAGTTCAAACTCAGAGGAGAATCTAGTCAAATGGGTTGCTCAAAATTACAGCAGCAAAACTCCATCCACGATGGTGATGCCGCCCATGGATTTACATGTACTATCTTCATCATTGCCATGGTAACACGATCAGTGTTAGAATAGCATAAAAGGAAGGTCTTACTCCTACACTGTTGAAATGAAAGAACTTGTTTCAAATACTGGCAAATCTGCAGGAAGAAGAAACTAATGAAATCCAAGAGAAGAAGGAAAGGGCAGACGTTGGATCCCTGCCAACAGGTAAGATTTTGGTAGTAGGTGACAGTCAAGTGAGGTATTTAGACAGGGTTTTCTGCGACAAAGATAGGAAACATAGGACGCAGGTGTGTTTCCCCAGCGCGGGCATAGGAGATGTTAGAGATAGGATTGAAGAGTGTCTAGTAGGGGAAGGAAAGGACCCAGTAGTTTGCTTGAGTGCCGGAGGAAATGATATAGGTAAATTAGGGAGTGAGGAATTATTTGCGCGGTACCGGGATGCGCTAGACAAGATTAGAAATAGGGAAGGTGTTCCTGTAGTATGTGGAATCCTTCCTAGGCATAGAGTTGGAGGCATGTGGCATTCCAGGGATATTGCAATGAATTGCAGGCTGGCAAAACATTGTAAGGCCAATGGATGGGCATTTGTCGACAACTGGGACAGCTTTTATGGTAAGAATCACCTATACACAAGGGACGGAGTGCACTTGTCTCCCAGAGGATTTCGGTTCCTTGCTGAATCCCTTGAGCGAGAAGTAGGCATCCTACAGGGTTTTTTCGGGTAGATTACGTGAGAGTAGGGGGGGAAGTATAGGAATATAGTTTAGGCAATAGAAGCAACTTAGAGAAGGACTGTGTAAAGAATCACCAAAGCAGGTGGAGGGAAGATAAACTTAAAGTTTACTATACAAATAGCAGGAGCATAATTAACAAAATTAATTTGCTGCAAGGTAAAGCATGCATAGAAAATTTCGATATTATAGCTATTACTGAATCCTGGATCAACATGGCTGATAAACATTTCCTTCCGGAAATCGAAATAGAAGGATATAAGTTTTTTCATAAGGATAGGGTTGGCAGGAATGGGGGAAGTGTAGCACTTTTCGTTAAAAATACATTAAACTGTATTATCAACAATTCGATTAAGGAAGAGGACTGTACGGAATCTATTTGGGTAGAGATTATAGGCAAGAATAAGAAAGTTATTATTGGCATCTTGTATAGACCTCCTTACCTCAGCGCTGAGCAGACTGATCCCCTGATTCATGAAATTCATAGAGCATCCCAGTACAAAAACGTGATCATGGGAGATTTTAATTATTGAAACATTGACTGGGAAACTTTAATAGGTGATCATGAAGCGAAGAAATTCCTAGATGTGGTGCATGATAATTTCCTAAAACAAGTGATTACTGATCCTACAAGGGGACAAAATACCCTGGACTTAATTTTAATCAATAATTAGCACCAAATTACATACATACATATACCAAGGCTTTTTCCCCCTTACAAGGGAGGTAGCCAAAAAGGGAAAGGCATAAAATAATTTCCACCCATTCCATCCCTGAATACACTCCACACACCTCCACCCTCCCTCTTATCTTAGCACCTCCTGGATGACGGGTCATCCCTGCACCTTGTCCACTGCCCTGGGTCAGAAGCAGTGTCGCATGACACAGCACATCCACAGCAAGGCCGCTTCATTAAATCGGCGACCCCCCCTCTCTGTCCCCCCATTGCATAAAAGGAGAGGACGGGGAGAAATCCCTTCAGGCTGCGTCAAATTAGCAGCGTAATAGTGGGAGATAGTCTAGGCTCTAGCGATCATCAAGAAATAAGATTTAATGTTATTTGGGAAAAAATTAAAAAGTACGAATAATGTTCAAGTACCTGACTTCAGGAAAACAATATTTGACAATATAAAAACCTATTTGAAATTGAATACGAAATACCATACGAATGTTTGGAACATTCTTGGTTCTCGGAGCGGGGCTGGGAGTGAGGTCTGGGTCACAGATGGTAATATGCATACCTTAGGTCAGGTCAATTGGGGGCGAGGGCCCAACAGTCAGGTCAGCGATTTAAAAGAAATGTATAGCAATCTGACTGATCTAATTATTAATGCACAAAACACATTTATCCCCCTAAAACCAATACGGAAAAATAGTAATACTCCCAAATGGATGACGAACAGATTGAAACGAGATTGGAATGAAAAGAGGACTTTACGTAAAAATAAAGAACAGGGAATCACACCTTAGATCAAGATATAATGAAATGGCAAAGCTGGTTAAAAGAAATACACGTTCAGCAAAACGTAATTATGAAATCAAGGTTGCCAGTCAAGCAAAATCCAACCCAAAGGGTTTCTTTCACCTCTATAGAACAAAAAATAAAGAAAGAATAGGACCAATTAAAAACGAAGAAAATGTCATGATAGAATCGGAAGAAAAAATGAGTGAGGAGTTTAACAATTATTTTCTATTGGCGTTTACTGATGAGAGGTTAGATAAAGTACCTGACTACGATCCGATTTTCAGAGGGGATGAAGAAAGTAGTCTATCTCATATCAGCATTAGTAAAGAAGTAGTCAAGCAGATTGACAGACTTAAAGCTACAAAATCTCCGGGTCCAGACGAAATTTTTCTAAGAATGCTTAAGGAGTGTAAATTTGAAATCTGCGACCATTTAACTGAAATATTCAATAAATTGGTAGACACTGGGTTTTGTTCCAACTGCTTGGAGGCAGGCAAACCTTGTTCTTGTTTTTAAGAAGGGAGATAGATCGTCTATATGGAACTACAGGCCAATCAGTTTGACATCGGTTATAGGAAAAATGCTTGAATCAATAATAGTAAATAGACTCAGAGAACACATTGAAGGACATAATTTAATTTGTGATTCACAGCATGGTTTCCCCAAGGGTAAGTCATGTGTGACTAATCTTCTATCCTTTTACACTAAAGTATATAAGGCGTCAGATAACAATGAAAATTACGATGTTATTTACCTTGACTTTAGCAAAGTGTTCGACAAGGTACCACACCGGAGACTACTAAATAAAATCAAAGCCCATGGCATAGGAGGAAAAGTGTTAGAATGGATTAGAGCTTGGATTAGTAACAGAAAACAGTGGGTCACCATAAATGGAATAAAATCTAGGTGGGGCAATGTTACTAGCGGGGTCCCCCAGGGCTCGGTTTTGGGTCCCTTATTGTTCATTAAGTACATAAACGACTTAGACGATGGGATAAATAGTGATGTTAGTAAGTTTGCGGACGACACTAAAATAGGACACCTAATTAGGTCAGGAGACGACGCAGAGATTCTGCAGGATGATCTTAATAAGTTGTTAACATGGTCGGTAAAATGGCAAATGAACTTCAATATCTCAAAGTGTAGCGTGTTAAACGTAGGGCTACACAACCCTGAAAATAGATACAATTTAGATAACATGTTTTTAGAAAAATCTGAGTGCTAGAGGGACTTGGGTGTTCTGGTGAGTCCGGACCTCAAAACCAGGAAGCAGTGCATTAGCACCAGAAATAAAGCTAACAAAGCATTAGGCTTCATTGCTAGGACGGTAACGAATAGAAGTGCAGAGGTAATTATTAAACTCTATCTAGCGATAGTTAGACCCATCCTTGACTACGCAGTACAGTTTTGGTCTCTGTCCTACAAAATGGACATCAATTCACTAGAATCAGTACAGAGAAGAATGACCAAAATGATACATGGACTCGGAAATTTGCCTTACGAAGAGAGGCTTAGGCACCTAAACTTACACTCTCTGGAAAGACGTTGAGTGCGGGGTGATCTAATAGAAGCGTTCAAGTGGATCAAAGGCTATAACAAGGGTGAAGCAAACAAGGTCATAATAAAACAACAGCAGGACTCGCAGTAATGGGTATAAACTGGACAAATTTACATTTAAGAAGGAAATAGGCAAGAATTGGTTTACTAATAGGGTGGTCGATGAATGGAATAAACTTAGTAACCATGTAGTAAGCGCTGAAACTATCAGTTGTTTTAAAAAACGATTAAACAACTTTATGGATGGGGATGACAGGTGGTGATGGATACGGAGCTGGCTAGTGTAGGCCTTATGGTCTCTTGCAGTCTCCTTTATTCTTATGTTCTTATATGCTCAGGTGATTTGTTGACCCATAAAACCTTCATAAGCCAAGTTACATTTAAATTGGACCAGTGGTTTGGATTTTATGGATAATTATTGACAATTTAATCGTTACCATGGAAATGCAAATTTGGTACGATGCAGATGTCCCACATTGTTTTTGACATGCCCATAAATTCCAAGTTTCATTAAAATTGGACCAGTGATTTAGAGTTTATGTTTATTTCTTTGCCAAAATCTTCACCTGAGTTACCTGTGTATGTCTACTTCTCACATTTTAAGTCAGTCAAGCCAAAAATCCAGAATCACAGAAAACTTCAAATGTATTTCAATAATTGAGAAAGCATTTTGTTTGTAATGAAAAAGTCTTTTATATGCAACAAGAACACCTTAACAAAAAAAGTTTAGTCTTTCAACTTGAAACTTTCAGGTTTTGTTTAAAATATAGGTAGAAATGTATTATGAACCTGAGAACTTGCTACATCTTGACGTCATAATTCTTTTTTATGTAATCGAATACGTATGTTGTATCGTTTGTACTACAGACTTCTGCTTTTTCATGGTAATACTTAAAGATCCTATAAACACTTTCACACCTGCTTTTTTAAAAATTCGCTATACGACATGAGATATAGGTGTCGTAAGTATGGTCACTTACATCACCCCTTTTTTCCTCATTTTTTTCCACTTCAATGTTTTTCTATATATATATATATATATATATATATATATATATATATAAAAAGGCATGGGAATAAAAATATACCGGTACCTATTATACATTATCAGAAGCATTTTCAGGCTGCTACAATTGATTAATAATTTTTGGCATATTTTTAATTGCAAATATTTGTGGTTTTGAGATACGAGCATTTAAAGCTTTCAGCATTGTATATCTTTATTATTTATTGTGCAGTTTTTATTATATTCACACATTATATAATGTATATTGAATAAGTTGACAGTAAATATTTCCATATATATCTACTATATATATTACATTAAAATGTATTTGTTATTCACCAAGGAGTCCTTTTCATAATTGAAGATTTTGCGCTTTTACCGGTTTAAAATCTCACTACTGGGGTGTCATCACTTTGTCAAATCATTGCAGAGTGGTTTACTTTTACCAGCAATGAGTGCTTTTCCTCTGGTCAACAACAAAGCTTACCAAAATGGTGTTTGATTATTCTACACAGGCACAATCCCAGCCCCGTATGTTCCTCCTTGTCCAGATATTTTCTCTTCCTCCTCCTGAATTTCCCTCATCTTCTTCCCTTCATATGGAAGAAAGCACTTTGTTAGCTGTGTATTTGAGTTGATACATCGAATCATAACCCAGGATTCGAGTAGTTCCCGCAATCCAGATTCCTAGGTCGACAATTAGCCTCATATGAACAATCTAACTTCACTGGGATAAAGAAAGAAGGTGGAGTGCAATCACTAAATTTACTGTCTATAATTATACAAGTTAATCTTACTAATTAATCGGTGGAAACAGTGCGGGCGCGGTAATCTTGCAGAAAGTGCTCGCCCTCCTTTTTTATACAACTGTACAACACCAGTGCCATGACACATGTGCCTACATACATCTAATTAAATTGTCCTATTCCTATTTACCCAGTTCCACACATTTCACAAGTATTTTTATTTTTGTGTATGGGGGGTCGGAGAGGGGGGGTCGCCGATTTAATGAAGCGGCCTTGCTGTGGATGTGTTGTGTCATGCGACACTGCTTCTGACCCAGGGCAGTGGACAAGGTGCAGGGATGACCCATCATCCAGGAGGTGCTAAGATGAGAGGGAGGGTGGAGGGGTGTGGAGTGTATTCAGGGGTGGAATGGGTGGGAATGATTTTATGCCTTTTCCTTTTTGGCTACCTCCCTTGTAAGGGGAGCCTTGGTATATGTATGTATGTGAAGAGGGCTTCCAATATAGTCACTACTTTATATCTTATCCTAAAAGTTAATATGGCAAGGAAATGGGGTGTTTCTAATTCCTTGCTTGGTTTGATTTACGTGCCCTTTGACCTCTGCTGGCAAAAGGCCCTGATTTTGTACTCTTCCACTGCCGACCCACGAGTACCTTCGTGTGTAGTACTCACACCCATATAGGTCGCGGTGAAAAAAGTTCATTGTTCCTCCGCTGCCAGCCCTACATCGCTTTATGCTTAGGCCCGTGTCTATGTAGGTCGCAGTGAAAGAGATGCGTAGCACAGTTTCACCATGATCACAGTGTGAACATGACATGGTATTTGGTGGTGGAGATGGTGTTGGCAGTGGTGGTGGTGGTGACACGTGAAGCGGTGGCATCCCTCCTCCAAGCCTCTCACACCTTCCCTTCCTTCTAGTACAACTTTCATTCCACTTTTGGCTCAATTTTTTAATCTTTTCCTTGGTTTTCCTCTTCATCCTGATGCAGTTGATGATTGGACATCTTGTAAGTGTAGTAATGTCCAGGAAATAAGGCAAACAGCAGCACAGGAACACAATATCGCCACAGTCAGTTAGGTGTTTATGCATCAATCTACTCTGATGTTTGATGGGTAATTTAGGCTTGAAGCATGCTGTGCACACCACACAGAAGAAGTAGTCATGATGATGCCAATGTACAAAAATATAGCCATTTCATGGAATTAGACAAGCAGAAACAAGACATATCTATAGATATTTAGGGCCTATTCTTGCATGAGCCATTTAAATTGACACACCTCCCGGGCCCTTAAAACTCCCTCCATAGATATATAGACATATAGACTTTATTTGGCAAAGAATCAATATACATGGAGTGCAGATAATGACAAGACCACATAGTTCAAAATAATAATTGAAAATTGCCAAGGATAACACAAAAAAAGCATGTACACTTATTTCCATTGTGGTCCTCATTAGATTGTTATTCTACACTAAGTCACACAGACAACATACATAGGGGGTTAAGGGGACCATCACAATAAGGAACATTGCAGTAAGCAAAGGAACAAAATAATGTTAAATTGTAACAAAACAGTATGAATGAGTACCATATCATAGTACCATTAATGATATACTACATTATTCTACAGCTGTATCAACATGTTATAGTGAATGCTACATTGCAGCTAGGGTCACCTATTAATTAATTCTAAAATTTTACTTGTATCTCAGGACAGAGTGGGCAAGTAGTATGAGCACTAGGAGGTAGTACATTATAACCTGAAGCACCAGAGGTAGGGTGCAGGGGACCAGTACTTGTATGAATAAAACAACAAGGAGAACAAGGAAAAAGTCCAATTACCTTGTTGCCTGGTGCCCTGATTCACCAGGCTTGTATTATGGTCAGATCTTAACTGTTCTCGGACCCTACCCGAGACATATACCGTACTATGACTAGCAAAACAAAGGTGGAAACCAATTTGTAACATCAAACGTTGTTATACTAGACTAAACTTCAGAAGGGAAAAAAGGGGGGGGGAGGTTAGAACTGTTATGAGTGAACTCAGATTTGGATGGTATTACTCATGGAGTCAGGTATCCCTCACTTAGTAGTACATAAAATAAAGGCTGTTCTCTGTCCATTATGCTGGGGAGGAAAAAGTAATTCATATTTTGCTTTTAGGATATTTATATTATTCAAATATACCCATATCTAAAACTTGATTTTTGGATGAAAATTTCATGATTCAAGGTGTGGTCAATTTATAGTTTCACCCAACCATCGATTTTGATATGTGGCTTATGTGTTTCTGGAGAAATGTTGTGATATGAACGATGGTGTAGATAATTTTCGTAGCAAATGCATACTTTTCAAGTAATTAATTATTGAAGTTATGCACTTATGCCTACATCTCCCCAACGATCTGGGGGGACCTGTGGGAAATCAGGGTTTTTGGGTGGGGAGCACTAATAAATTGAGTAATACACGTTGCAAAACAGGGATAAAATTAACAAGAACACATAAAAAAGATAAAATCACCTTTGGGGGCCAGAGTGTGGTCGGCTAATGCGAGTGGTAGCCATGTTTGTTTACCAACTATTCGAAATATTTCTCGCTATATCCGCGAGGTGGGGGTTACTAGGCTGGATAGAGTGAGAAATGAGGAGGTGAGGAGGAGAACAGGGGTGAAAAAGGATTTGGGAGATAGGGTTGATGAAAGAATATTAGGATGGTTTGGACACATGGAAAGAATGAGTGAAGAAAGACTAGGAAAAGAGGTATGGAAGGCAGATGTGGAGGGAGTGAACATGAGGGGACGTCCTAGGATGAGGTGGATGGATGGGGTGAAGGGGGCTTTGGGGAAGAGGGGAATGTCTGTTGAGGAAGGAAGGGAGAGGACGGAAGACAGAGGTGAGTGGAGAATGGTTGTATATGGATGATGTTGTGATTGCATGTGTGAGTAAATTTTGACGCAGCCCGAAGGGATTTCTCCCCGTCCTCTCCTTATATGCAAGGGGGGACGGAGAGGGGGGGTCGCCGATTAAATGAAGCGGCCTTGCTGTGGATGTGCTGTGTCTTGCAACACTGCTTCTGACTCAGGGCGGTGGGCAGGGTGCAGGGATGACCCGTCATCCAGGAGGTGCTCAGATGAGAGGGAGGGTGGGAGGGGTGTGGAGTGTATTTAGGGATGAAATGGGTGGGAGTGTTTTTATGCCTTTCCCTTTTTAGCTACCTCCCTTGGAAGGGGGAAAAAGCCTTGGTATATGTATGTATGTATATCCGCTACATTTAGAGAAGGCCACTCCACCCGCGCAGGAGTTGCTAACCATAAACTAACCTATCCTAACATAATCTAACCAAACCTTACATAACACAACCTAACCAAACTTAACCTATCCTAACCAAACCTAAAGTAACCAAGCCTAACATAACCTAACCTAACCAAGCCTAACATAACCTAACCTAACCAAGCCTAACATAACCTAACCTAACCAAGCCTAACATAACCTAACCTAACCAAGCCTAACATAACCTAACCTAACCAAGCCTAACATAACCTAACCTAACCAAGCCTAACATAACCTAACCTAACCAAGCCTAACGTAACCTAACCTAACCAAGCCTAACGTAACCTAACCTAACCAAGCCTAACGTAACCTAACCTAACCAAGCCTAACGTAACCTAACCTAACCAAGCCTAACGTAACCTAACCTAACCAAGCCTAACGTAACCTAACCTAACCAAGCCTAACGTAACCTAACCTAACCAAGCCTAACGTAACCTAACCTAACCAAACCTAACGTAACCTAACCTAACCAAACCTAACCTAATGTAACCTAACGTAACCTAACCAAACCTAACGTAACCTAACCAAACCTAACGTAACCTAACCTAACAAAACGTAACCTAACCTAACCTAACGTAACCTAACGTAACCTAACTAAACCTAACCAAACCTAACCTAACCAAATCAAACCTAACTTAGCCAAACCTAACCAAACTTAGCCTAACCTAACGTAACCAAACCTAACGTAACCTAACCAAACCTAACCAAACCTAACCTAACCTAACCAAACCTAACCAAACCTAACGTAACCTAACCAAACCTAACGTAACCTAACCAAACCTAACGTAACCTAACCAAACCTAACGTAACCTAACCAAACCTAACGTAACCTAACCAAACCTAACGTAACCTAACCAAACCTAACGTAACCTAACCAAACCTAACGTAACCTAACCAAACCTAACGTAACCTAACCAAACCTAACGTAACCTAACCAAACCTAACGTAACCTAACCAAACCTAACGTAACCTAACCAAACCTAACGTAACCTAACCAAACCTAACGTAACCTAACCAAACCTAACGTAACCTAACCTAACCAAACCTAACGTAACCTAACCAAACCTAACGTAACCTAACCAAACCTAACGTAACCTAACCAAACCTAACCAAACCTAACGTAACCAAACCAAACCTAACCTAACCTAACCAAACCTAACGTAACCTAACGTAACCTAACCAAACCTAACGTAACCTAACCAAACCTAACGTAACCTAACCAAACCTAACGTAACCTAACCAAACCTAACGTAACCTAACCAAACCTAACGTAACCTAACCAAACCTAACGTAACCTAACCAAACCTAACGTAACCTAACCAAACCTAACGTAACCTAACCAAACCTAACGTAACCTAACCAAACCTAACGTAACCTAACCAAACCTAACGTAACCTAACCAAACCTAACGTAACCTAACCAAACCTAACGTAACCTAACCAAACCTAACGTAACCTAACCAAACCTAACGTAACCTAACCAAACCTAACGTAACCTAACCAAACCTAACGTAACCTAACCAAACCTAACGTAACCTAACCAAACCTAACGTAACCTAACCAAACCTAACGTAACCTAACCAAACCTAACGTAACCTAACCAAACCTAACGTAACCTAACCAAACCTAACGTAACCAAACCTAACGTAACGTAACCTAACGTAACGTAACCTAACGTAACCTAACCAAACCTAACGTAACCTAACCAAACCTAACGTAACCTAACCAAACCTAACGTAGCTTAACATAACCTAACCTAATGGTTACGTTAGTTTACGGTTAGCAACTCCTGCGTGGGTGGAGTGGCCTTCTCTAAATGTAGCGGGTATAGCGAGAAATATTTCGAATCATTGGTAAACAAACATGGCTACCGCTCATGTTAGCCGACCACACTCTGGCCCTCAAAGGTGAAACTTGTGTTTTTTATATCTTTTTTTATGTGTTCTTGTTAATTTTATACCTGTTTTGCAACGCGCATTACTCGATTTATTAGTGCTCCCCACCCAAAAACCCCGATTTCCCACAGGTCCCCCCAGATCATTGGGGAGCAGACTTCAATAATTAATTACTTGAAAAGTACACATTTGCCGATGATACCCACATCAGCCGTGCAGTGTGGGAAAGTGGGGACGTGCAACATTTACAAGACGATCTCAACTCAGTTTATGCATGGGCCAATGACAGCAACATGCAATTCAATGAAGAGAAGTTTGAGGTCTTTAGATATGGCACAAACCAAGGCATTAAAGACAACACTGAACTGCACATGGAAAGAGGTATGAAAATCACACCCAAAGCCCATGTAAAAAGCCTGGGCATTCACTTAAGTGATGATGCCACTTTCCAGCACCACATCATGCAGTCAGTGAAAAGAGCAAGAGGGATGGCTACCTGGGTACTAAGGACTTTCTCATCAAGAGAGGTTCAAGTGATGCTTACCCTCTGGAAGTCATTTATTCAACTGATCCTGGACTATTGTAACCAACTCGGGTCACCATACATATGCTAGGTATGGGCACAAAATGTTCAAAAACATTTCAACCCTTAAGTTATTATTGCATATGAAAGACAACTTTATTAGAAACAAAATGCTTTTTAAATTTTTGAAATAGCTTAAAAAATAAGGGAGGTACGATTTTTTGAGTTATTTTTTTAGCCCGCATTTTTGGCTAGACTTTACCATAACAAAATGTTAGAATTAAGGGTGGTAATTTGTAAAGATTTCAGTAAAGAAATATACATTAACTCTAAACCACTGGTCCAATTTTATTAAAATTCAGAATGCTTGGGTTTTAAGGACCAACAAATCACACGAGCATGTCAAAAATAATGTGAGACATCTCCATCATACCACATTTACCTTTTCATGGCAACCATGAAGTTGTCAATTTTCAGATTATCATCAATAAAATCCAAACCACTGGCTCAATTGACATGCAACTTGGCATATGAAGGTTTTATGGGCCAATAAATCACCTGAGCATGTCAACAGCATTGCGGGACCTTCTTATACCATTCTTACTAACACCTATCACGTTGCCATGGCAACTGTTGTCAATTTAGAAATAATCAATAAAATACAAACCGCTGGCCCAATGGACATGCAACTTGGCATGTGAAGGTTTTATGGGTCAACAAATCACCTTGCAGGGCCTTCTTCTTATACCATTCTTACTAACACCTATCATGTTGCCATGGCAACTGTTGTCAATTTAGAAATAATCTATAAAATCCAAACCGCTGGCCCAATTAACATGCAACTTGGTTTTATGGGTTAACAAATCACCTGAGCATGTCATTAACATTGCAGGACCTTTTTCTTATACCATTCTTACTAACACCTATCATGTTGCCATGGCAACTGTTGTCAATTTAGAAATAATCAATAAAATCCAAACCGCTGGCCCAATTGACATGCAACTTGGCATGTGAAGGTTTTATGGGTCAACAAATCACCTGAGCATGTCATTAACATTGCAGGACCTTCTTATACCATTCTTACTAACACCTATCATGTTGCCATGACAACTGTTGTCAATTTAGAAATTTAGAAATAATCTATAAAATCCAAACCACTGGCCCAATTGACATGCAACTTGGCATGTAAAGGTTTTATGGGTCAATAAATCACCTGAGCATGTCAATAACATTGCAGGACCTTCTTCTTATACCATTCTTACTAACACCTCTCATGTTGCCATGTTAACTGTTGTCAATTTAGAAATAATCAATAAAATCCAAACCACTGGTCCAATTGACATGTAACTTGGCATGTGAAGGTTTTATCATAAAACCCGATTCTTCAAAAGCAAACAAATATTCACCGATCCAAACACAAATTTTGTTACCAACCTTGGCAAATTAGTTTTCCGAGTAAAAATATTACGGTAAGGCATCAATAAAATATTATTTTAATGTAAGAAAACTGTTATTTAACCTATTTTCTCCCAGTTATAAGCAGCTCAAGATCATTGGGTATTATACACTTGGTGATTTGTTGACCCAAAAACCTTCACATGCCTAGTTGCATGTCAATTGGGCCAGTGGTTTGGATTTTATTGATTATTTCTAACTTGACAACAGTTGCCATGGCAACATGATAGGTGTTAGTAAGAATGGTATATGAAGAAGGTCCTGCAATGTTAATGACATGCTCAGGTGATTTATTTACCCATAACATTTATGGGTCAATAAATCACCCGAGCATTAACATTGCAGGACTTTCTTCTTATACCATTCTTACTAACACCTATAATGTTGTCATGGCAACTGTTGTCAATTTAGAAATAATCAATAAAATCCAAACCACTGGCCCAATTGACATGCAACTTGGTTGATTGATTGATTTATGGAATTTTTGGCTTGAAGGCCAAACAGCGGAGCCGGTAGGCCATTCAGCGCACATGCAACTTGGCATGTGAAGATTTTTGGGTAAAAAAATCACCAAGTGTATATTACCCAACGATCTTGAGCTGCTCATATACGGGAGAAAATAGGTAAAAAACAATGTTATTATATTAAAATATTATGTTATTGATGTCTTACCTTAATATTTTCACTCTGAAAACTAATTTGCCGAGGTTGATAACCAAATTTATGTTTGAATCTATGAATATTTATTTGCTTTTGAAGAATCGGGCATACACTTGCACAATAAGGTAATTTGAATATCCTGCACATACGCTGAATGCTCAAAGCATTCAAACTAAGCCAAACAAAATCCAACAGGTCGCAAAATATGGCGTTGTAAACAGTGCTAGCACGATCGTAGCGCCGCGCTTGTTTTCGCGCATACCTACATATGCGGAGACATCCAAATGCTTGAAGCTGTCCAAAGGAATTACACCAGGCATATAAGAGGGATGCAAGATCTCAACTATTGGGATCGCCTGGGAGCACTAGGTCTCTACTCCCAACAAAGGAGGAGAGAAAGATATAGGGCCATTTGCACATGGAAAATCCTAGAGGGACTTGTTCTGGACCCCACGCCCTCAACAATCAAACCATACCACAGTGTAAGGCATGGGCATAAGTGTGAGACAAACTCTCCCACCAAGAACCTTGGAAAGGATTAAGACCCTACTGGCAACCAGCCTAGGCCGTGAGGGTCCAAAAATCTTCAACGCCCTCCCAAAAGAGGTGAGAGAGAAAACCAAATGCTTGGTGGACAGCTTCTAACATGCACTGGACAGGTTACTGCGGAAGATGCCAGACAAGCCTCCAGTGACAGGCTACACCGCCATCAATAGGTTTTCTCAAAACTCAATACCAGACTAACTGGCCCTCACAAGGAGGGACAACAGGACTGGCAGCAGCGGTAGTCCACTACGGCTGTGAGGATCGACCTCGGAACTTCACTAAGTAAACAAAGTTGCGACGGATATGATGTACACCATCATTAATATCAACATTTCTAACCAGAATCGCATAAGCCACACATCAAAATCATTGGTTGGGTGAAACTATAAATCAAACTTGGAATTTTAGTGCTGGTACCTGGCACAGCTGCGTCATTAACAACGATCTTGAAGTCATTCATATCCGGAAAAAAAAACAAGCTAAACATCAATATCACATTAAAAAGTGCATGTATAAGTACCTTAACTTTAGATTTCCGCTCGGTACACTCAATTACCACTGCAACTATCCAAATTTTGCATTATTTACCTTGCGTATTTTATCATGGGTCGCACTAATTAACGCCCGTCACCGACCGACAACGCCCGGTAGCGACCTGCGATTTCCTATGTTGCCCGGGCGTTGTGTGTGCGTTTTTTTCAGTTCCAATGGGTCATATCATGTCAATGATTCTTTTACTAGTGAATTCACGAAAAAAAATGCTGAATTTACCAGTAGAAACGACGCACGAAACAGAAAATCCTTTGCTGAATTTAGCGCCCGGAGAGTGGCGGTGGTTTAGGTTAGGTCCTAACCTAACCGCCGGTAATTTAGCCATTCCACATTTTCCAACGACAACATAAACAAAGATGGCGGCACCGCAACGGTCCGGGCGCTAAATTCAGCAAAGTATTTCCTGCTTTGTGCGTCGTTTCTCCGGCTAAATTCAACGATTGTTTTCGTGAATTCACTAGTAGGTAAATCATTCATATATAAACCATTGGAACTGAAAAAACAGGCTTACACAACGCCCGGGCACCAAAGGAAATCGCCGGTCGCTACCGGGCGTTGCCGGGTGTTATTTAGTAGAACCTTGCCTTTGGCTTATAGTAATATACTTTCCAGTTACTAACCTGCACCTCCATAGCCCTTTTCTTTCTTAGTCCAAGAAAACTTTGATGTTATATTGATTTCAAAATCCCGAATTATTTCACTCACTTGAGCTTCGGAATTAACATAACCAAGCAAACTTGTCACGAATTCGTGAAATATATTTCCCAGTTTTACTTCTCGCCAGTGTTTAGCTTTACACCAATGTTTACTATCTGACTTTGACCGTGCATGACACGTACAACACTCGATCACGGACATATGGTTACTCTTCGTAAAAAAGTATAAAACATTGACTAAATATTTTAGGCGACTGGGAATACACAACACCTGATGCATTTATATGTGCTGCACCAACTTCATGACTGTCTGCAGGCAGAAATTATCTGTGGCGAGCTGTTCTTGCTGATCTCAGCTTACTGTTTTAACTTTATATTCAGGGGGGGCGCCCCCCCAAAAAGTGGCCAGCCCCCCAACTGAAATGAGCAAATTGAAAATTTAAAACACTCATTGAAATAATTTTATTAAGTGGAATCTTTAATTGCCAGGGCTAAAGATTTGTCAGCCATCAGTGCTAGCCCAACCATTAACCCCCTTCCGTTCTGAAATGAGGATAATATGTGTATTATCATATTACTACTAGCCCCCCCTTAGCCTCCCCAACTAAAAAATCCTGGCGCCGCCGCTGTTTATATTGACAACATTTGAACGATGAATTACACAAGCCATTACACCACACCCAATGCATTTATAATCACTGCAGCAACCTGATAAATGTCTACATATAGTAATACGTTAATTTACGACGAGCTGATTTCAGCATAAAGCGTAGTGACGCGCCGCTGGTCAAAGCCAGCCTGGCCGTCACATTTTATTTAGTCCCTGCGGAGCTAGCCGATTTAATAAGGACTGTCTTTAATTACTTCTATGTCCATAATATCTTCCCTTTGTTTATTTATTTGTTTATTCAATTATATATTTATTAATTTATTTTTATTAATTAACGGAGTGTAGAATTTTGCTATATTTGACCCAGCTGGATGGGGTTGTAGTAGTATTAGGTTCGGAACAACGGCAGGACACATGAAAATCAACACAAACTATCTAATCTCTTTCTTTTGGTAAATAGCCACAAGGTGCGACACTAGAAGTGTCACATGAGAAATATAGGTGAAGCTCGGACCAAGGCCACTGCTTAGTGGAGCTTATGGTTGTAGCTGGACGTGGAGCCTAACGTCAGCGAGGCGGTAGCAGATGATGACGGCGAGGCTCGATGGGACGGCTTGAAGGCTGGACGAAGAGATGTTGTTGTGTGTGCTGGTAGTCACAATTCTGGATTCTGGATTCCAAGAAAAGACCACCTCGCTTGCGCGGGATCGGGTTTTGTGGGAGGGGAAGAATGTCTGTTAGAAAATGAGAAGATAGTAGTGTATAAAAGAGGGCTATTGCCACCGGGCGAATTGCGAGCGATTAGGGGCTTATTTGTTGTCGTGGCTTAGGAGAACTGGACCAGGGGCTTGGAGGGCAGCGCTTGACGCCGGAGGTTAGGATTACCAACGGGGTTAGGATCACCAACGAAAGTTTAGAAAATGGTAGGAGGCGTAGTAGTAGAGAAAGGTGGAAAAACGGAAAAATCTTTAGTGGGAGGTAAACTGTCTTTTTAATTCTTCTATTCATTTAGATTTTGGTTATCCTTCTTTAGTTCTCCTAATTTATCAGCTCTTTATGTAAATAGTGCGAGTTGGCTAACCTAACCTCCCATGATTCGTTTCGTTCATTTTTGCTAGCTTTTCCTCTAGACTTGCTAATCGGGGGAGGTTGTCATCTTCTCCCTCATTATTATCCATAGAAATAATTATCTCCACTTTCTATTAAGATGCTCTTATCTATATTTCTACACTTGATTCCTTTACTAACTTGTTCAACTTCAGCTGTGTCGTCTGCACATCTTTTGTTTACACCCCTTCTGACGTCCGAGGCCCGTTTCTCCCCTTCCTCATTTTCTTCAATTTTCCTCAGTACTCCCTCCCCTTCTCCTCTTTCTTCACCTGCCCACTACACCACGAGCTTTCCCCTTCCCTACTAATACAACAAAGGTACTCCCTCGACGTTGAGATCCACGAAAATTGTGTTGTTGTTTTTTTCCGGAGTTCCAATCTTCGCCGTCAATCCGACGATTGTGTGTGTGTATTTACCTTGTATTATACGGGAAGGAAGCTATGCTCGTGGTGCCCCGTCTTTCTATCTTTCAGCATCAAGTTTTTTCTTAAAATCTTGAATAATGTTTGCAAACACTGTTTCTTTATCTGAATTATTCCAGGTATCCAATACTCTATGTGGGAAGCTATTTTTTTTTCAGATCTCTTCTATAGTTATACTTTATGAGTTTATTTTTGCGTCCTCTTGTTTTTCCATTGTCCCATTTTGATAAATCATTCCTATCTAGGATTTCCATCCTTTTCATGATTCTATAGTCAGCAGATCTCCTCTTTCTCTTCTTTGTTCCAGAGTTGGTAATTCCAGTTTGGAAAATCTTTGTTCATATGTTAATTTGGAGAGAGTTGGTGTCAACTTTGTCGTTGCTCTTTGTATTCTTTCTAATTTCTTTATATTCTTTTTAGTATTGGGTGACCATAGTGTTGCTGAGTACTCCAGTTTTGGTCTTATCAGTGTAACTAATATATTTTTAATTATTTCCTCATCCAAGTAGTCAAATGCCACTTTCATTGACTGACCTTAATAGGTTGAAGGTATCTCCAATTATTTTATTGATATGTTTGCCGGTGTCATGTCTTTGCTGATTATTACTCCAAGGTCTCTTTCAGAGTTCACTTTTTTGACTTCTTCGCCAATTTTATATTTTTTGGTTATTCATTTCCTTTTTTTTGCCTACTCTGTGATGGGGGAAGAGAATGCTACCACCACGTCTTTGCACTTGAGTTGTAAAAGGCGACAAAAATGGGAAGGGGGATGGGATTAGGAGTCCTGATTCCTGTAGCCCCAAAAGGGGACATTCCTAAAAAAAGTAAAGGCATAAGAGGGTCTGGGAGTTTTCCAACCAGTACCCTAAGGTTTGGGTCTTTTAATGTGCATGGATGTGGTACAGATGAGAGTAAAAGGGAAGAGATAGGCAGTATGTTTGTGAGAAGAAAGATGGATGTGCTAGCTTTGAGTGAAACTAAAATGAAAGGGAAGGGCGAGTGTGAGTTTGGGAGTGTAGCTGGGAGGTACTTAGGAGTGAAGAGTGGACGAGGGAGAGAAGGGGTGGCTATACTAATAAGTGAAGAGATAAATAAGCGTGTAGTGGAGTGGAAGGAGGTTTCATCAAGGTTGATGTGGATGAAGGTGAAGCTGGGAAGGGAGATGTGGGTTTTTGTAAGTGTGTATGGGCCTGGTAGTGAGAAGAGAGTAGAAGAAAGGGAGGCTTTTTGGGTATAGATGAGTGCATAGAGGGATTAGGAAGAAATGTCAATGTAGTTGTATTGGGAGATCTTAATGCAAGGGTAGGAAATTAACTAATAGATGGAGTGATTAGGAAGTATGGAGTTCCAGGTAAAAATCGTAGTGGAGAATTGGTGGTGGAGATGTGTCTTGAAAGAGAGTTGATAATAGCAAATACAGTGTTTAGGAAGAAAGTCAAGCATAAGTACACATGGGAGAGGGTGGTAGATGAAACGGTGGTAGAGTGTTAATGGACTACATAATGGTGACCAGGAGTATGGTAGGAAAAGTTAAGGATGTACATATCCTAAGGGGAGAGAGTGGGGGAATATCAGATCATTTTATGGTGGATGGTAAATTGAGAGTGGAGAATAGGCGGAGAAAGAGGAAAAGGGCAGAAGGTAGGGAGGTACTTAGAGTGAACTGCTTAAATGAGAAAAAAAAAAAAGGAGAATTAGTATAAGAAGAAGATGTGAGAAGAGTGGGAGGGAGTAAGGGATAGAGTAGAACTGGGAATGGAGGAGGAGAAATGGGGATGGTTCAAGGAGGGAGTCATAAGGTGTGCAAAGATGGTGTGTGGAACAAGGAGGGCTGGAGGAAAAAGAAGGAAGGGTAGTGAGTGGTGGGATGAGGAAGCAAAGAAGGCTGTAGAAGAGAAGCAGGCTTTCATAGATTGGCTCCAAATTAGGATGAGGGAATCGTATGAGAGGTACAAAATAACGAGAAGGGAAGTTAAGCATAAGATAAAGGAAGCAGGAAGCAAAGAGGAGAGCAGATGTGAAATGGGGTAAGAGTATGACAGAAAATTTTGAAAGTAATAAAAATATGTTTTAGAAGGACATTAAAAGAGGAAGAGGAGGCGAATCAAGTAGAGAAGAAAAGGTAAAAGGTGCAGATGGAATGATGATAATGGAAGAGAAGGTAGTGAGAGGAAGGTGGGCAGAGTATATGAGGGAGTTGCTAAATGTGAAGGAGGATAGGGAGGGAAAGGTAGTTGCAGTGGGTAGTGCTAAGAAAAGTGAGAGTGATGAGTGAGGAAAATGAAGGAGAAATAGGGAAGGATGAAGTGAAAGCAGCTGTTAAGATGATGAGAGCAAATAAGGCACCTCGGTTGGATGGATGCCATGCAGAATGTCTGAAGAAAAGAGGTACAGTTATGGTAGACTGGCTGGTGAGGTTATTTAATGTTTGTTTAAGAGAGGGTAGAGTGCTGGAGGAGTGCCTGTATAGTTCCGCTTTACAAGAGAAAGTGGGACAAATGTGAGTGTAGTAGTTTCAGAGGGATCAGCTTGTTGAATGTAGTTGGGAAGGCTTATGGGAGGGTCTTGATTGAGAGGATTAGGAGAGGACCAGAGTGAGTAATTGGTGAGGAACAGTGTAGGTTTAGGACAGGTAGGGGTTGTGTAGATCAGATTTTTGTGGTAAGACAGATATGTGAGAAAGCTATAGGAATAGGTAATGATGTTTTTTTTTTTATGGATCTGGAAAAGGCTTATGACAGGGTAGACAGGAAGTTACTGTGGGAGGTACTGCAGATATATGGGATAGGAGGAAAGCTGTTAAAAGCAGTCAAGAGTTTTTATGAGAGTAGCAGAGCTTGTGTTAGGATTAGAAATGGAGAGAGTGAATGGTTTGAGGTAAAGGTGGGACTTCATCAGGGATGTGTTATGTTGCCCTGACTGTTCAATCCTTACATGGATGGGGTGGTGCAAGAGGTGAATGCAAGGGTAGAGGGTCAGGGGTTGGAGATGGTTAAAAAATGGAGAGAAGTGGGAGGTGAGCCAGTTGTTGTTTGCTGACGACACTGCACTTGCAGCAGGATCAGAGGAGGGATTGAGGAAGTTAGTGACAGAGTTTGAGAAGGTGTGTGAAAGAAGGAAGCTGAAGATATATGTGGGCAAAAGTAAGGTGATGAGATGTACAAGGGGAGAGAGTGATAGCAGGCTGGAAGTGAGCATAAAGGGTGAAAGACTGGAGGAAGTGGATAGTGTTAGATACTTGGGTGCAAATGTGGCAGGAAAGGGAGGAGTGGGGGTGGAGGTAGAATGTAGATTGAGAGAAGCGAGTAAATGTCTTGGTGGATTAAAAAGTGTAATGAGAAATAGACATCTGGGAATGGATGCTAAGAGGAGGCTATATGAAGGAGTGATTGTGCCAACAGCACTGTATGGGGCAGAAACATGGAACATAAGAGAGGAAGAGAGAAGTTTGAATGTGTTTGAGAAGAAATGACTGAGAAGTATGATAGAGGTTACTAGGCTAGGTAGAGTGAGAAATGAGTAGGTGAGGAGAACAGGGGTGGAAAGGGAGCTGGGAGATAGGGTTAATGAAAGAGTATTGGGATGGTTTGGACACATGGAAAGAATGAGTGAAAAAAGATTAGTAAAAGAAGTGTGGAAGGCAGAGGTGGAAGGAGTGAATATGAGGGGGCGTCCTAGGATGAGATGGATGGATGGGGTGAAAGGGGCATTACAAAAGAGAGGAATGTCTGTGGAGGAAGGATGGGAGAGGAGAGAAGATAGGGGTGAATGGAGAAGGGTTGTGTATAGATGAGGCTGTGATGCATGAGGGGGAGTGGGTGGGGGATGGGGGGTGAGGAAGTATGTAAGAGAAAATATTTAACGCAGCCCAAAGGGCTGCATGAATTTATGAAGCGGCCTTGCTGTGGATGTGCTGTGTCTTGCGGCACTGCTTCTGACCCAGGGCAGTGGACAGGATGCAGGGATGACCCATCATCCAGGAGGTGCCAAGATAAGAGGGAGGGAGGAGGGTGGAGGGGAGTGGAATATGTAGGAAATGGAATGGGTGGGGGTGGTTTCTATGGCTACCCTCCATGTAAGGGGGAAAAAGCCTTTGGTATATGTATGTCTATGTATTCTGTTTTTACTTTTTCCAAACTCCATTATACCACAGTTCTTGATATTGAAGTTCACTTTCCACTTTTGAGTCCATTTCCAGATTTTGTCCAGGTCTAACTGTAATGATTCACAATCCTCCTGTTCTTACTTTTAGTATTTTTTCATCATCTGTGAAGAAATTCATATAACACTCCACTCCTTCATCCATGTCATTTATATATATGGCAAACATGATTGGAACCAATACCAAACCTTATCATTTTTTCAGAAGTTGAGTATTTGTCTCCAATTACTACCCTCATTTTTCTCCCAGTCAGGAAGTTTTCCAACCATTCCAATAATTTTCCTCTGATGCCACCTATTGATTCTATTTTTCTTATTACTTTCTTGTGTGGTACCTATCTCCCAACTCTCTTTCCACCCCCCTTTTCCTCCTCACCACTTTGTTTTTCACTCTATCCAGCCTAGTAACCCCATCATACTTCTCAGGCACCTACTCTCAAATACATTCAAACTCCTCTCTTGCTCTCTTATGTTCCATGTTTCTGCCCCATACAGTGCTGTTGGAACAATCACTCCTTCATACAATTTCCTCCTAATATCCATTCCCAAATGTCTATTTCTCATTACACCTTTTAATCCCCCAAGGCATTTACTTACTTCTCTCAATATACATTCTACCTCCACTCCTCTCTTTCCTGCCACATTCACACCCAAGTATCTAAAACTATCCACTTCCTCTAGTCTCTCCCCCTTAATACTCACTTCCAGTCTGCTGCCACTTTCTCTCCTTGTACATCTCATCACCTTACTTTTACCCACATTTATCTTCAACTTCCTTCTTTTGCACACATTCCCAAATTCTGTCACTAACTTCCTCAATCCCTCTCCTGATCCTGCTACAAATATAGGAATAGATGAAAAAAAAAAATTGTCATTTACTGGAAAGGATTGGTAGGTTCTAAATGATACTTGTAGTGAAGCTTTTGTTTTTACATGTAAAAAATCTAAAATGATGTATCTAACTTGTTGTGTAAAGAATAATTAGTTTTATCTAGTAATAACAAATCACCATAATTAACCTTTTTACTGGCTCACTTGGACCAAAATGAAAAATATCTATTACATTGTAGAAATCATTGTTTACAAAGCTTTTGTGGCATCCAGGAGGCTTAGTGTGAATGTATAGTATTTTGAGTAGGAGCTCACTGCAAAAATATTGAATGTGTCATGTATGCTACCCTTGCTTTTTTTAAGACCCAAAGACAGTATTGCAAAACCAACATGCACAAAGACAAGTACCACTGATGTACCAATATGAAAACTTCTTCAGAGATAATTTGGTTAAAATTGATAGCCCATAACTGTGCCATCTATCCATGCATCTTGCCTGTTGTCAAAGGTATTTAGGGAGTTGAGACTACTCTCAAAAGGTGAAGGAAAACTCAGTAATGCTGAATATTGTGTTTAGCTACAGGACACTTGGCTTGGTACAGAACCCATGATGTTATCAGAACAAATATCAAGAGATGGCACCGTGTGCTGCATTTTAGAATGCAGATTACAATGAATCTTTTTGCCAAAAAGGCCCTCAGATAGTACTTTTGAGGTAAGATAGATAGGGTTTGCACTGTTTGCCACATTGCCATTGGCAATTTTTATCCATGTGTGGCTATCTGAAATTGGTGCCAAATTGCCATGCCAGTGAAGATGCTTGTCATGTTGCCAATGGCCACTGGTAATTTTTTTCTGTTTCGCTGCCAGTCACCACAGGCTGTTCTTGATTCACTGTACCTGAGTAGATTCCTGCACATGCACAGTTGGCAATGTAGCCATCATGACGGTAGGCATAGATATTGTCGTTTGTGTAAGGACAGACATAGAACCAGATGGACATTCAAGCAATAAAGCTAAGTCATAGATAGAATGGTAACTCCATCACAATTCTAACTTTATGTGTCTGTGTTTATTGATTGTTGGATTTTTTTTAATGTTTTGGGTGATCTCAGTTAATTTTTGCCAAAAGAAAAAAAAAATCTGTATTCCAGAATTCTTTATTTCATCAATATATGAATAGATATATGCCCCAAAAAGGGGCATGGAGAGAAAGGGAAATTAAAGATGTTCAACTTAATTCAAACTTTATTTTGGCAGCGTTTCTTACAGAAGACAAGACAGCTGGCTATGGCACGACTGACGGCAATGTACACCACTAACAACTGTGATACAGCCCTACTGGTGGTTTGTGTGCCACCTGCCTTCCTAAACACTACAGCACACCACCAGTTATTAGCACAAAGCCAAACCAGAGTTCTAACCTCACCAGCTGTTTACCAGGGATATGCTATAATAATGTAATACAACTGTTAACAGACAACACAAATCAAAATTAATCATCTGCTGTATGGTACAACTTTACCATTGGATGTCAAACATAAATGTGTAAAGAAGTGGCAATTCACAATGGCAATAATTATAATTATGATAATTATTATCCATATATACAAGACACTATACTTTCTATACCTTAGAGAACCAAAGTGATGAGGGAGGGCAAATGGTTGACTCTGCTGCTTCTTTCCAACATCCTCAAACCAACATGCCACTCACTTACGCAACATCCAAAACATGAATGTTGTTTTAACTAGCTTGCTCTCGTGTTAACATGAAATAAAGACAAAACAAGAAGTAAAAATATTCTAGTTTATACCTTTACAAAAAAAGACAATGAGTACTGTGAGCTGAGGAAGTTATACTGGGCTTGATTACAGAATAAACTAAGGTGAATCACTCTAGTCAAACACTTTAGCTGCCAGACAACCCCCATGACCTTCGCACCTGCCCTTGTCTGAATACATCGCTTATATAGATATCGTGAATTAATCTTGCAGTCCTCAACACAAATGCAACTACTGTATTCACAAATGAATATCTAATCCTCCATTTAACTCCTGTTAACCTATATGATTTCTAAAAAAATCCCAGTTCACACATGTAAATTTCCAATCAACTTTTCTTTATCAATAAAAAAACATATATATAAGTGCAATAAACAAATCATAAAGGCTCACCACTCTTCCAGAAGGCAAAATCAGCGTAGATTGTTTCCTCGTGTTGATTTTTCTTGTTAGCTGACATACTTCCCTTAACTCACCTATCCCACTAACTTGCTACAATTACAAACACAAGCACGCAACCCTATTACCAGCACTGAAAGAAGGGCAGTCTAGTCCATAAGCAGATCAGATGTTGGGCTTTACTTTGCAAAGAACTTTGTTGCAGAAAGCCAATGGGAGTAAACAGAGCAAGGGGATAAACCACAAAGAGGTCTACAGAAATGATGCTATGATATTAATATAAACTTTGTGCACAAAATAGCCGCAAGCGTCCTCCCCACTCACCAGGAGCGGGATGTCAACATTGCTTTGGCCCAGGGATGCTTAGCCATTTTTTTGTACATTTTTATTTTCCTCCTTAAAACATATCTACCTTGATGCAAACCACCAAAACGTGGTTGATGCTTACACTTCACTATATGCTAAGCTCCTAGTATCTTTAATAACCCAGTATCTTAACCCCCCCAACTACTTTATATCTGCTCAAAATTCCAGTTTCATGCCAATGTGACATTTCATTTCTATGATGAATTTATAGTTACAATTACACCTATCGTTACTTTTTATTTACCTTTTTTTTTTTTTTAACATTACATCCCTGGTAGCCAGTGCAGCTCTTGGGGACACTGAGGTGCGGCACTCTACAATAACAGCCACCACCTTGCCAGCAGGTAGTAGCAACAGTACAAGGAGAGTTTGGAATCACTACTGCAGTATCTCATCTACAGGACACTATCCACAGTCCACCTCAATATATGTAAGATTGACAAAGTTTAATAAAAGGCTGGAGGAAATTTTGTGTAAAACTTTTTTTTTTCTTTTTCTTTTTTACCTAAACAGGAGAACTAAGCGACGTTTGACAAATATTTGCAAAGGATAAATAAATACAAGTGCAAATATAATGTACGGTTCTCATGAATGCCTGAAGAGGACAGCACCATGAGAGCCGAGCTTGATGCCATTCACAAGCAAGGTTGCTTTATGAAAACAGCAATCGAGCTTTACCGTGCGACTTTTCATCCAGTCAAACCATAGCTGACAACCAGGATGCCTTCCTTTAGCTTAAGTAGAAAGTGGAGAGATGAGAAAACAACAATCCCAGGTACATACACAGGCCTAAACAATCAAAGAAATTGATCAAGTTCCCAAAACAGAGGAATCCACCTTAATGCATAGCTAAGAAAACAGGAAATTTTACTTTACAGTTGAATATTATCAAGATAATATTGTACCCTCAAAGAGGATAATGTATACTCTAGACTAATACACTATACTTATAAAAACTCACAAGAAAAGAGAAAATTATTCAAGAAGTGACTGCATAATTGTGTGTAACATAATGCACATAGCAGAGGGTTGCACACTTGCTCATTGATGGCCCCTGGTCTGGAAAGTCGAGTTGGAGACTTGTTGATGAGGTCTGATGGGAGGGAGGAACAACTAAGAGGGAGATGACTATGGCCCCACTTGCACGGCATTTTTGGCAGATGGGAAGCAAAATCTACAGCAGTGTTATTAATGTCTGTACTTTGCATTTAACGTGTTCAAGCACAATGTTAATCCTAATCTACTGCATCAATATGTAGTTTGTATGTTGCACCATTCTCATCTTTTGCTATTCATTGCGATAAATGAAGGTTAACCCACGATACGTAAAGGCCACTTTTGTAATGCAGAACATTGTGAAACTACTTGGTACCTGTCTGTGCCCTGCAGCCAATGCACGCAGCAAGCCATACGCTGAATGGGAAACAGTTGCATCACTGGAGTCAAGCAACGGTGATTGGGAGAAACATCCACCATTTGTGTTTCTCAACATGATATACAACAACCAACTACAAAAGGGCAAAGGTACAAATTTCATTGTTGGAACATGTCGTCAAGTAAGTTTGCACTGATTACAAAGCTAAAACTTGAGTCTTGCCTGCAAGTCTGCAACATAACAGCCACTTGGTTGGTTTGCATGTTAAAGAGCTTCGGGATGATGAAGACCTTACTTAGACTGTAAGAGCAATGAAGGAATTATACTGTTCAATGTTCCTCTTGAGAATGTCTGCACAACTTCCAAGAACTCGTTCAAACCTGTAAAGCAAAATTTCCAACATTATCATTCTATGCATATAGCCAATGTATTCTTTGTATGCTTAACCATTCAATGGTGGCCTACATAACTATATGTTCTGATAGGATATAATGGGAAACAAGTTTTAGTCATTCTAAAAATTTCCTACACAAGTATAAAGCTGATATTCTGTCTTATGTACTGTGGTAATACTTTCTGGTACAGATCAAGGAATAAGAATTTACAATGTTGTATGTATGAACAAATTTCCCTAAGAGGTCGTTGTTATTTGGTAGCTCTCACTGCCACTTAATTATGAAATGAGTTATAGAGAAAATATATGGATAAAACCTAGTTGTGCCATAGTACACACATTTTTTCTCTACCTGACCAGCTATTGCTTTTTTATGGGAAAAAACAAAGAGGGAGATCCCTAGACCCCTTATTCTACTAAGATGGGATGGGGGCGGCAGTGAATTGGAAAGAGTTCACAGGGTGAGAAGCTGGAGGAAGTAGAGAGCTATCGGAATTAAGGGTCATATGGAATGGAAGTGGAGGTGAACCAGAGTAAACAAAGCAAGTAAATGTCTGGGAGCCGTAAAAATTGTCATGAGAAATAAGTATCTGGGGATGAACACACACACAAGACTGTAAGAAGGAGTAACTGTGCCCATGACACTGTATGGAGCAGAGACTTGGAATCTGAAGGAGGCAGAAAGAAAGAGTATGTTTTTAAGAGGTATGATGGAGATAGTAAGATAAGATCCAGGAGGTGCTAAGATAAGATGGAGGGTGGAGGTGGGTAGAGTGTATTTAGGGATGGAATGGGTGGGAATGGTTTTATGTCTTTTTCTTTTTGGATACCTCCCTTGTAAGGAGGAAAAAGCCTTGGTATATGTATGTATGTATGATGGAGGCTACAGGGGTGGACTGAGTGTGAAATGTGGAGGCGAGGAGGAGAGCAGGGATGGAGAGAGAGCTACCAGACAGGGTTGATCAAAGGATGCAGAGGTGGTCTGAGCATATGGAAAGTGAGTGAAGAGAGACTAGCAAAAAGTATGGACAGCAGAAGTGGATGGAGTGAATTTAAGGGGAAGAATATGAACAAAAAGGACGGGCAAGGTGTGTGGGGCAAGGACTGCAAGATGAATGTCTGTCGATGAAGGAAAAGTGTGCAAAAGATAGGAATGAATGGAAAATGGCTCTATATCAGCATTTCCCAACCTAGGGTGTTGGGAAGTGATGCACACAAAAATCACATTGATATATGTATCATTTAGTACCCAGTTGTGCATATTTGACTTTTTCCATGCTATTTTATTTTTCTAGGGTCTTATTTCTTCTACAAACAATATTGTCAATTTGTTTCAGTTCTAAGGAATCAAGAAAATAAATAATTAAGTAGTACACTTCACTTTCTTTTATCCTTCTAATACAAGATAGGTGTGCTGGACTGCTTACACATGACAACATGGGGTGCTATGGTCAGAAAAGGTTGGGAAACGCTGCTCTATATGAGTGAAGATGGCAAATGAATAAAGGGAGGGTTACCATATAATGAAGTGGTGTGATGTACAGAGTAATAAATTTTGTTCAAAAGAACTTGAATAATGTGGAATAGGAAGGAGGAGGAGGAGGAAGATGGATGGAGAGTGTAGTTGGCTTACCTAGCCCTGTCCAGTTTCACACACTTCAGGGGTCCATCAGCAATCACTGTGGCAGCACGGGGTCGATCCAGAAGAAGAGCAATTTCACCTGAAAACAAAAGGAGATTCTTCAATATTCCTCATTAAAAAAAAAAAACACACACACACCTGCTAAATGTTTGTGCCTAAACTGATTTGCATTAATCACACACATACCAGGGACCTGTGACAGGTACCTCCATGTGGTGGTCCTGTTAGATGGGGAACATGTCTGCCCATTTTCAAAACCTGTCAACCCCCTCACCTCCATCAGATGCAGCCCTGAGGGGCTGACATTCAGTCCCTGGACTGATCCAAGATCTCTCTTTATTGACTAATTGTATTTCTTGTACTTTTTCACACATGAAGAGCTGACAACTGGTGACTGGTCTGAGGTTCAGTGCCAACCATTGGGCTGTGGATTTCCCACTTGGTGAAACTCTATGCAACAACAGTGATTGACACATACCATGTATCTTTGTGTAACAGGGTGGTGCTCAAACTTGGACTGATGAATTAGCAGTTGAGAGTAGAACCAATGCACCATAAAGCTGTATGTTTGGGACAGGTGGAGTATTTTGGTGGTCTATCTTGAAGAGCTTGTTTTGTGATTTGGGTTCGAATGCATCTTTGTGTAGATGCATTGTATGGTCCAAGTGGTAGATTGTTGTATACATTTCTGTATTTTGCTGATGTATTTCTTAATTACATTCAACTGGTTGTACTTATGTGATGTAATGAGACAGGTGAGTGGGGGTTGAGAGTTCTCACATACAACTGTGTACTTTTCATTGGTTTCAGGGTGCAGGTCTTCTATTGGGGAGGTCTTGCTGCATCCTGTTATCATTCCCAATGCTTTATCTTGTAAGGTTTATGAGGTATCTGTTTTCCTGATTGTTGGGAACCAAGCTGTGGGGGCACAATTGACTACGATTCTTATGAATTATTTGTAGATTGTGATTAAAGTTTCCTTCTACTGTCCAAAGCCCATGTTTCCAAATTATTTTAATTTTATTTTCTTGTTGATTTTCACTTTCAGGTCTGACATGCAGGCCGAGGCTCCTGTAAGCATCCAAAGTGAGGCTCAGAAATATATATATTTTTTTCCAATGGAAGAGTTTACCATTCAATTTCACTGTTGGGTGTTCCTTTTCATTCATGGCTGTCTGGAATGAACTATGTAACTGAAGATTTCTGGGGTAAGACTTCCATTCTATTAATTCTATCATTTCTGAGCCAATGTTCTACCCAAACATATGTGTACTGAAAGGCCCTTTCTCCCTTATGCAGGAAGTGGCTACATTGTTCTAGTTTGTTTGAGTAAGCTTGGGTGTTTTAAGCAGTTATTTTGTATTTGGGAATGGCGGGTGAGGTAGTATGTGTGAGCAAAATTTGATGCAGCCCGAAGGGATTTCTCCCTGTCTTCTCCTTTTATGCATGGGGGGACGGAGAGGGGGGTCACCGAGTTAATGAAGCGGCCTTGCTGTGGATGTGCTGTGTCTTGCGACACTGCTTCTGACTCAGGGCAGTGGACAAGGTGCAGGGATGACCCGTCATCCAGGAAGTGCTAAGATAAGAGAGAGGGTGGAGGGGTGTGGAGTGTATTCAGGGATGGAATGGGTGGGAATGATTTTATGCCTTTCCCTTTTTGGCTATCTCCCTTGTAAGGGGGAAAAAGCCTTGGTATATGTATGTATGTATTTTGTAGATGCTATGCTGGGCTATTATTGTCATGTCATCTGCATGGGTGCTTTGGTCTTATGTTCTGGATCTGATATTGGGAGATCACTTGTATTTACTTAGTTGCATTTTACAGGAAGGGGAGCTATGCTCATAGTGACCAATCTTTGTATCTATCAGCATCTAGTTTGTTCTTAAATTCTTGTACAGTGTTTGCACACACTAGTTTCGTCTAATTTGTTCCAGACATCTACCCCTCTGTGTGGAAAACTATTTATTTTATTTATTTTTTTTTTTTCAGATCTCTTCTATAACTATCCTTTCCGAGTTTCTTTTTATGCTGTTTCCGTATGGTCACCGAATCTCATTAAAGACATTGACAGATTGGAAAGAGTACAACGGCGAGCCACAAAACTGATTCCAAATATCAAAAATAAATCATACGAAAATCGACTAAAACATATGAATCTGTTTTCTCTAAAAAAGCGTAGACTCAGAGGTGACTTGATACAGGTCTTTAAAATTCTAAAGGGAATTGACAACATCAAAAGTGACCAAATTTTTACATTGAATGAGAATCAGACAAGAAACAATGGTCTCAAACTGTCCGGAAATAGATTCAATTTGGAAGTAGGTAGAAACAACTTTGCCAACCGTGTAGTTAATGAATGGAATAAACTTCCTGCACAGGTAGTGCAATGTAGTTCAGTTCGAAGCTTTAAGAATCATTTAGATAAATACCTAAGTAAGATGCTGTAATGATTATAATTTATCTTATATTATTTGTTTTTGTTTTGTTATCATTTGTCTGTCTGATTTTTATTTATTATTAGTTATATGTCAATTTATTATTATTTACTATTTACCTCTTTGTTTATTATTTAACTATACCTATGCATTTATTTATGTATTTTATTTGTTATTTGCATTATCATAGTTTTTATTTATTATTCTATCATTAATATGATTTTTTTTTTCGCATCCGACCTAGATATGGATCAAAAGGTCTCCTGTCGGCATGCTCCGCCTTTGTAATCCTTTGTAATGTCCTCTCATTTTTCTTTTATCCCACTTTAATATGTCTTCTCTGTCAAGGACTTCCATGCTTTTCATGATTCTGTAAATGACCAATAGATCTCATCTTTCTCTTCTTTGTTCCAGGGTTGGTAGTTCCAGTTTAGTCAATCTTTGTTCATATGTCAACTTTGAGAGTGTTGGGGTCATCTTCGTTGTTGCTTTTCGGATTCTTTCTAATTTATATATATATATATATTTATTTTTTGTACTGGGTGTCTATAGCGTCACAGTGTACTCCAATCTTGGTCTTATCAGTGTGACTAATATTTTTTTTTACCATTACTTTGTTTTTTGTTTACCTCCCTTATAAGGGGGAAAAATCCTTTGGTATATGTATTACTTCATCCAAGTAATTAAAAGCCACCTTTATTGATCTTAGTAAATTGTGAAGAGGTTAAATTGCACAGGTGAAAGTATTGCTCCTTGGAGGATTTTTTGTCCACCCTGCTAGCCAGGAAGAAAGGAGGTGAATGGAAGATCCCTCAATCTTCAAAGAAGACTTATCACTGAGTGTAGGCTGCAAAACAACACAAGAACCCTACTTCTATAAAGAGGTGTTGCCCCGAGAGGCCAATGATGATGTGTAGGTGTTTTGTATGGTTTAGGTGCTAGGTTGTGGTAGATATTTGTAAACATTGACACCTACCAAAGTAATCAGATGTTCCAAGTCGTCCAACTTCAATGGGTTCCTCTGAGGGTGAACGTGCTTGCATGACTACAGCTGTTCCCTCTACGATGATGAAGAAATCATCTCCTGGCTCCCCTTGACGAACCACTGCTGATCCTGAGTCGAAAGACACAGGCTCAAGGGCATCTGCCACAACAAGCCTTTCCCATTTGTCCAACGATTCTGTATAATAAATAAATAAATAAATCAACATATACATAAATAACATCCAATAGTCTAGCATTATTTTCTTTCTAGGATTCTCAACCATTTTCTGTATGTGGCCAACTCTGGGCCACCTGCCATGTCTATGGACCATGACCTAGAGTGCATTTTCAGAGATGAAGTAACATAACAGCACTAATATTTTTGTTATACATACACCCTTGTCCAAGCTGACATGGGAATTTTTTTTTTTTCTATAATAGCTTTTAGTTCTCCCCCCCCCCCAAATCCTTAAGTGACCCATTGACAAATGAAAAAAACACCACAGGTTGGGAGCCCTTGCTCTATACTTACTTGTATAAACAATATAATTTGTAGACTCTAATCCCCTCTACAGGAATCCTACAGAACTCGGAACTTAAGTAGCTGGCAAGAACCTTCCATCAAACCCAACATCTTTGTTGAGACTGGATTTGGTATAGGGTCAAATGCCAACTTACAGATATACACTTGGTAGAAGTGAGATTTGAAAATGTGTATATATTGCTCTTATAACCTTTCATCAAACCAATGATTGTTCTGCAAGACTCAGTCATGGCTTATTACCAGCACAATTTCTGAATATCAATTTGGCTCCATAGGCATTTAGCACCCTTTTCTGATGCTTATCCCATTCACACAGTTGTCTCTTAGAAAGAGATGAAAAGTATATCCACAGAACTTATGGCTGGGGCAAATCAACCAATCCTGCCAAGAGCGGTTTGGAATGAGATGGACAGCTACATGAGGGCTTGCAGAAACTATAGGGACTGGGACACTACCTTGATGTAAATCCCACTCACACAGTTGTCTCTAAAGGACATGAAGAAGACCTCCACAAGACTCATGGCTGGAACAGGTCAACCAATCTTGCTGAGAGCTTTTGGGTCACATGAAGAATTGTCACCCCAGAATGCTCACATGAAGAATCATCACCCAAAGAGATCCCACCTGAAGAATTGTCACCCCAGAATATTAACAGTGGAATAAAGATTAGGTTAGGTTGAATGAAGGTTATGATTATTGTCATCAACTTATACAAACTAAGAATCGTAAACCCAGGATAGCCCACATGAAGAATTGTCACCCTAGGATGGCCCACACAAAGAATTGTCACCCTGTCAAAGTCTGGGTTGATGATTCTTTATGCGATCTGAGCTCTTTGTAATGAGAAGGGTGGCTATATGGGGGAGTGGTGTGGGCATGCAAGTGATTCATGCCCCCTGGAATATGCTCCTCCATTGATGATGACGGTTATACCCAAAGACTCTATTCAGTTCAGAGGGCGACCTTGTGCTATGATGATGCACTTCACAGATTGTGTTTTGGTTAATTCCAGACAACTTTATTCATGAAAGGGGAGGATTTCATACTAAAGGTGAACTGTTCCATGAGTAGGGTGCACCATGGATGAACTTTCAGTACTGTTGGGGAAGTAATGCAGTGCAAGTTTTTTGTGTTTCCTCCAAGTTAAAGTGGGATGGACTGAATGGGATGTGCCCGATAGGAACAAAAGAGGCAAGGATTAGCGTCTTCACCATGTACAGTATCCTCACTTTGCAGGATATGGTGTAGGGTGGAAAGTGAGTGGGTTATCAAACTAAATGATTTTCATCCAATATTACTACAGTACATGAGTTTGGATGTCTACATAATTCAAATTATGTACAATGAGGTGTACTAAAGCATCACAATACATCTGAAAACTCCTGTACGTAGTCCTCTCTGAATACTTTTAGTAGGCTACCCAACAATATAAATCAATATAAGGAATACTTACCGAGTATTGACACTTTGGAAAGGAATTCTTCGTACATTTTCCGTTTCCTTATGGTTGAGCCCATGAGGATTCGTCTGTAAGAGTCTCTGTCAATTCCCCAAAGTTTTGTGTCTGATTTTGCCTTGACGGTGGCTTGTCGAGGTGTGCCATATATGAGGGCCAACTCACCAAAGCTCCCACCATCTGTGATTGAGGTCACATGTTCTCCGCTTACAAAAATCTGCAATGAAGTTGGCAATGAATTTCATGAAACAAAATATCTGTAATCCAATGAATTTCATGAAGTACTGAACTTAATGTCTCTTTATGATACGAGTAAGCAATAAATATATGATTCATGTTCAATGCATGTCATAAAAAGTTATAGATGCTTATCCTCATGTCCATGGTTACATTTTTATACTGAAAGTTGCAATAAGCCTAGGTTTACAGTAATGTCGTAGCACATTAGTAAATTAAACTTTTTATCCCACCGTTGGAAAAGAAGACACTAATGTCAAAAGTTCTGTATATTTTGATCACTAACTGTGATCCTCTTCAAGCAGAAGAAGATCACAGTTAGTGATCGATATATACAGAACTTTTGACATCAGTGTCTTCTTTGCTGACGGTGGGATAAAAAGTTTAAGCTTAGGTTTCTTAATTCAACACTCGCCAACAGCCATTGTGTAGACATTTGGATTTGGGCCTTGGACATAAACCCACTTCAGGCATTAGTGGTCTTTTATGTCCTGGGGCAATCCACAAAGCGGGTTTATGTCCTTGGCTCAAATGTCCACACAAGTGTCAGTTGGTGAGTAATGGATTAAGAAACCTATCAATTCTATACATGTTAACAATGTTATTCAAATTCTTTATGGAAAACTGTAACAAATTTGGCATGATTAAAGATTTTGCTCTGGGCATAACTTCAATAAATAACAATGTCTAAAAGAATGATGATGATGATGATGATAATAATAATAATAAATAATGATGATACTAACAATAAAAAATAAATACACATATGTGCAGCTGCAATTACTCATTTAAAGAGAATTACAACACATTCTGTACACTCAAATTTGTTCCAGTTACGATAAAATATTTCTATACAGCCACAATCAAATTGTTCCCAAATGGAATCAAGATCAACTCACTTCTACTTCACCCTGGTCCATGATATAGAAGTTGTCTCCCTCGTCACCCTGCTGGATGATCACTTCCCCTGGTAGTGCGTTGACTGGGAACATGGCATCAAAAATGTCTGACCGCTCATTCTCGTCAAGATGAGCAAACAGGACATTTTTACTAATGGCTTTCTGTAGTGCAGCCATGGTTTTGTAGTCCTTGGGCACCACCTGGTCAAATATGGGAACAAAACAGAGTGAAGATGTGTTTATCAAATACACCAATGGCAAGGTTTTGAAAGACAAAGTAAAGTGCTCCTTCCCCCCACCCCCCCCATGGAGGAAGAGAAAAGATGGGGAGAAGGGTAAGGAGGAAGATGAATAGGAGAAGGATAAGGAAGAGGAGTACAAGCAACAGGAGCAGGAAAAGGAAGACAGGGAAGAGGAAGAGGAGGAGGAAGAGGAAGAAAAATAAAAAGAAGGATGGAGGAGGAAAAGCAGCAGCAGGGAGAAGAGGAGGAAGAAGGGGAGCAGGAAGAGGTGGGGGGATGGGGATGAGGAAAAGAAACATCAGTAAGAGCAGAAGGAGCACAAGACAAATGGAGGAAGAAGAGGAGGAAGAAGAAGGGGGAAGAGGAAGAATGGGGTGAGGAACCAGGGGAGGTGGAGGAAGAACAGGAGGACGAAAGGGTGGAAAAAGAAAGGGAGGTGGAAGAAGGGGAGGAGTGGCATGTCTTTCCATGATAGAAATAATGTAATAATTTCTTATATATATATATATATATATATATATATATATATATATATATATACACACACACACACATATATATATACATATATATTATATATACACACACACACACATATATATATATATATATACATATATATTATATATACACATATATACACACACACGCTCATCGAAGCAACACCGCCCGTCGTCGCTGTCGTCGCGCGACCAAGAAGAAGAGGATTTACGACGAAAAAGGAAAACCTGGTTTGTACTGTAGGGGTGGGGAGTGAACGTGAGTGCCCGAAATGGTATCTATGCAGTGCTAGTTAATTGTGTTAACTCGAAATTAGCAAAAATGAATGAAAACGACTCGAAAGCCAGTTGCGAATCAGAGCCATCTGGCGGCAATCCACTGAACCGCGATGTAAACAATCAACAAAGCACGTGTTATGACAATGATTTCTTAGGGTTTGGTAAGTACGAAAGAAAGAACTTAAGTAGATTATTAGAGATAGAGAGAGAGATGAGCAAAAATAGGACTCGGTGGGAAAATGAAATCATGGACTTAAGAAAAGAGGTCATTGGTTTAATTGATTGTTTATCTAAGACTAACCATGAAATTTCTGACCTGAGAAAAGCTAACTTGGATCTTACAAACGAAATTAAAGAAATGAAAAGAGACATAAATGAACTGAAGAATGATAATGAAAAGAAGAAAACTAATGATAATAACAATAGCGAAAATCTAAAGCAGGAAGTGAACAACAAATTACAAGAATTGACACAAAAGATCGAAGAAAACTTAGGTGGGGATAGTATCCAGGAAATTAAGAAGTGGAAAGAAAATATTGAAAATAAAGAAATTGCTTTCAAAGAAATAGTCAAGCAGCAAATGCAAGATAATGCAAAAGACACAATCATTCAAGTGATTAACGAAAAAGCAAATTGGGTCAGGGACACAGTAGATAGGAAGAAATGTATTGTGGTTTATGGGCTTAAAGAAAAACAAGGATTGGCGAGGTACATGAGAGAAAAAGAAGAAAAAGAGACAGCAGTAGAAATCCTTAATGAAATTCAGGGGGGAGACAGTGATTCAGGCACAGACTTAGAAGAGACTTACAGAATTGGTCGCTATACTAAGGATAGGAATCGACCTCTAAAGATAAAACTAAGGTCACAAGTGGTAGTAGAAGACATATTTGAAAAAGTAGGTAACTTGGCAAAGAGTGAAAAATACAATAAGATATGGATAAAAAGAGAAATGAGTACTGAGGAATTAGAAAAAGAAAGGGCACTAAGAGAAGAAGCAAAGGAAAAAAACTTGAAAAGATCGGAGACAGAATGCAAAGAATTCCAGTGGAGAGTAATAGACTTGAGATTAAGACAATGGCGCTTCAAAACGAACAAAACAAGGGAAGAAGAAACCAGGGAGAAGGAAGAAAATTAAAAGTGGCCTATACCAACATTGACGGACTAATTTCGGGACTGAACGAACTCAATGATTATCTGTTAGAAGCAAAACCAGACATAATGGGAATTGTAGAGACTAAACTAAGAGGTGAAATACCATCCACTGTTATCGGACAAGGTTTATACAACTACTGGATAAAAAACAGGGACAAGAAACAGGGAGGGGGAATCATGTTCTTGGCCAAGAAAGACCTAAAGGTGACAAAAATTGCAGAGGGCAAAGGTAATGCTGAATTGATCATGATAAAAGTCGAAGGCAAGAATATGAAAAGTAGAAAGTTTGTGGTGACTTATGTGCCTCCAAAAACAAGCGCTTGGAAAGAAATCGAACATACAAAAATGCTAGATGACACAAGAAAATCACTCAATGAGATACTAATGGGTAAGGGTAATCTGGTAGTTATGGGGGACTTCAATTGCAAAGAAATTTGTTGGGACAGCATGACAGTGCAAGGAGGAGATGACTCGTGGGGCAATGTACTGCTAGATATGACCATGGAGTACACAATGACCCAATGGGTCCGTGAAAACACAAGGTACAGAAATAATGAAGAGCCATCGAAACTAGATCTAATATTTACAACAGAGCCTGAAATAGTGCATAAAGTCCAGTATGAGACACCAATTGGAAAGAGTGACCATGTACTCATCGAAACTATACTAAAGGAAGAAATAGACATAGAGAGGAACGAAAAGCATAGGAAAGGAAGACTGAGGTACAATAAAACAGACTTTACAAAACTAAAGACATTCTTCCGGAATGCAAACTGGGAAATATTTTACAGGGAAGAAACAGCAGTGGAAGAGAAATGGAATATATTGATGGAAAACTACAATGAAGGGGTAAACAGGCATGTACCAAGACAAAAGCGAGAGAGAGAGTACATTAAATGTTGGTTCAACAAAAGATGCAGTGAGGCAAAAGACAGAAGGGACAAAGCTTGGAAAAAGTGGAGAAAAGACAAAAAACAAAGCAAATGGCAAATTTATGTTAACTATAGAAATGAGTATGTTAATGTGAGAAGAGAGGAGAAAAGGAACCATGAGAAGGATATTATAGACAAATGCAAAGAGCAACCCAAACTATTCTATCGGTATGTGAATGGTAAACTTAAAAACAAACAGGAATTGGTGAAACTATGCCAAGGAAACATAGAATACACAGAAGATTTAGAGATGGCCGAAGTCATGAACAATCACTTTAAATCTGTTTTCACCAGAGAGAAAATACCAAATTGTGACATAGACAAAAACAAGAAATCTCCCCTCATGAATGAGTTTACAGCATCACTAAAGGAAATATCAGAACATTTATCAAGGCTGGATGTCAGAAAATCACATGGCCCGGACGGTATTGCAAATTGGATTCTAAAGGAGTGCAAAGAAGAACTAACAGACAAAATACACATCTTAATAAACAGCTCACTCAAAGAAGGAAAGATACCCGAGGACTGGAAAAACGCTAACATTGTACCAATACACAAAGGAGGAAACAAAGAAGAACCCACCAACTATAGGCCAGTATCACTAACAAGCACCATAGCCAAAATTTGTGAGAAAATAATCAAGAATAGATGGGTAAAACATCTGGAAGACAATGACATATTAAACCCAAGACAATTCGGATTCAGACAAGGAAGATCATGCTCCACAAACTTAATATGCTTTTACTCAAGACTAATAGACATAGTGCAAGAAAGAAATGGATGGGCTGATTGTGCATTCCTAGACTTGCAAAAAGCCTTTGACAAAGTACCACACAGAAAACTACTAAAAAAAACTGGAACACATAGGAGGAATACAGGGAAACCTACTAAAATGGATAGAGGACTTTCTGACTGGTAGAAAGATGAGAGTAGTGCTCAGAGAAAAATATTCAGACTGGAAAGAGGTGATCAGTGGAGTACCGCAAGGATCTGTGCTGGCACCAATAATGTTTGCTATCTATATGAATGACATGGATGAGGACGTGAACTGCTACATGAGCTTCTTTGCCGATGACGCCAAACTGCTAAGGAAAATAGAAACTGATGAGGACTGTGAAGCACTGCAAGAAGACCTAAATAGGGTATGGAACTGGAGTCAGAAATGGGAAGTGGACTTTAATACTAAGAAGTGTAGCATAATGGAGTTTGGAAAAAGCAAAAACAGAATATCAGGAAAATATACAATTGGAACCAAAGAAGTAAAGAAAGTAGGATCCGAAAAAGATTTGGGAGTAATTATCACGAACGACTTGTCCTATGATATACAGATTAACAAAATTGTCGGGGAGACTTACAACTTGCTAAGATCAATAAAAGTGGCGTTTACATACTTGGACGAAGACATGATGAAAAAAATATTGGTTACATTGATAAGGCCTAGATTAGAGTATGCAGCGACATTGTGGTCCCCCAGTACCAAAAAGAATATAAAGAAAATAGAAAGAATCCAAAGAGCAGCTACAAAAATGGCACCTGCACTTGCAAACCTATCATACGAAGAGAGATTGGCTAAACTGGAGTTACCGACACTGGAGCAAAGAAGAGAGAGAGGTGACCTATTGACCATCTACAGAATCATGAAAGGCACAGAGGTACTCGATAGTGAGAACTTACTTAACTGGGACAAAAGAAACACAAGAGGACATGGAAAGAAAATAAAAAAACATAGCTATAGAAGAGAACTGAAGAAAAACAGTTTTCCTCATAGAGTTTTGGACACTTGGAACAAACTGGACAATGGAATAGTATGCGCAAAAACCATTCATGAGTTTAAAAACAAACTAGACACTGCAAGATACAAAGGCGGGACATCACGAGCATAGCTCCCCTTCCCGCAAAATACAACTAGGTAAATACAACTAGGTAAATACACACACATATATATATATCCATGTGTTTAAGGTACATAAATATAAGAAGTATAAGTTCTATGTAATGAATGTATAGAAGTATGTTTTGAACGTCATGCAAAATCATTTACTCACTACGGTAAATATAACAAAAGAAAAAATTAAAAGGTGTATAGACAAACTCAAAGTTAATAAAACACCAGGGCCTGATGGTTGGCATCCAAGAATCTTAAAGGAAATTAAAAATGAGATTGTTGTTCCATTAGAAATTATTTTCAAGAAATCCATCATAGCCGGAGATGTCCCAAGAGAATGGAAGCTAGCTAACGTTACTCCCATATTCAAAAAAGGTGACAAAAAGAAACCAAATAACTATAGGCCTATAAGTTTGACTTCAATCGTAGGAAAAATAATGGAAACTATCATCAGAGATGCTATCGAACATCATTTAGAAAGTAACCGTTTGATAAATGATAGCCAGCATGGTTTCAGACGGAAACGTTCTTGCGTGACTAACTTACTCGAATTCTACAACACAGTTATCTCGAATTATGACAAAAGAAACAATATAGATTTAATATATCTAGACTTTGCAAAAGCTTTTGATACCGTCCCACACGAAAGACTACTTACTAAATTAGCTTTGCATGGAATAAGTGGTAGCCTATTAGGTTGGACTAGTAATTGGTTGAATGGTCGAAAACAGAGAGTTGTTTTAAATGGAAAAACTTCTGGATGGAAAAGTGTTGCAAGTGGAGTTCCTCAGGGTTCCGTTCTTGGGCCACTTCTTTTCATAGTATATATAAATGATATAGACCATGGACTAAAATCTACTGTTTCCAAATTTGCTGATGATACAAAACTGTGCGGAGTGGCAAATGATCACTCAAACCAATTAGATATTCAAGTAGATTTAGATAAATTACAGCAATGGTCTGAAAAGTGGCTAATGAAATTTAACACAAGTAAATGCAAGGTAATGCACATAGGTAAAAATAACAGTAAGTACGATTACAAGTTATTTGGTAATTCGTTAACAAAAGTGGATAGTGAAAAAGATCTCGGCGTAATTATCAGTAACGACCTCAAATCATCCAAGCAGTGTATTTCAGCCTCTGAGAAAGCAAATAAGATTCTGGGACTGATTGCGCGATCTTTTGATTTCAAAAGTCCATCACTCATTAACAAGCTATATAAATCGTTAGTTCGTCCACATTTGGAATATGCTGTTTCCGTATGGTCACCGAATCTCATTAAAGACATTGACAGACTGGAAAAAGTACAACGGCGAGCCACAAAACTGATTCCAAATATAAAAAATAAATCATACGAAAATCGACTAAAACATATGAATCTGTTTTCCCTAAAAAAGCGTAGACTCAGAGGTGACTTGATACAGGTCTTTAAGATTTTAAAGGGAATTGACAACATCAAAAGTGACCAAATTTTCACATTGAATGAGAATCAGACAAGAAACAATGGTCTCAAACTATCCGGAAATAGATTCAATTTGGAAGTAGGTAGAAACAACTTTGCCAACCGTGTAGTAAATGAATGGAATAAACTTCCTGCACAGGTAGTGCAATGTAGTTCAGTTCGAAGCTTTAAGAATCAGTTAGATAAATACCTATGTAAGATGCTGTAATGATTATAATTTATCTTATATTATTTGTTTTTGTTTTGTTATTATTTGTCTGTCTGATTTTCATTTATTTTGTTTTTGTTTTGTTATCATTTGTCTGTCTGATTTTCATTTATTATTAGTTATATGTCAATTTATCATTATTTACTATTTACCTGTTTGTTTATTATTCAACTATACCTATGCATTTATTTATGTATCTTATTTGTTATTTACATTATTATAGTTTTTATTTATTGTTTTATTATTAATATGATTTTTTTTCGCATCCGACCTAGATATGGATCAAAAGGTCTTCTGTCGGCATGCTCCGCCTTTGTAATCCTTTGTAATCATTGGCATTAGACTAAACCTATGATTCATCAAGGAGGCGAGCCATTTATAATTTGCGGATCAGGCGCGAAGAGGTTAGGTTAGGTTAGGGTTAGGATAGGGTGGTTAGGTTAGGTTCCGTATGATCCGCAATTTATAATTGTCTCTTTTAACAAACCTTGATTTGAATGCATTAAAATTCGAACGTCCATAACGAATTCCTTAGGTGACGTCATACCCCTGCAAGTATATAAACGGCTACAAATGGTACGCATAGTTAGTGAAGAGTCACAGAGACAAAGCGAGTTAGTAGAGACGGTAGTTTGTATAAGAAAACAAGAATGATCATCTAGAGACCAAGCTCCATATCGATTCTAAGTTGATCTTGAATGTCATGGAAGGATCCATCACCGTCTTGAAGTTGGCTCACCGTCAACCCTATACTTCTATACATCAACGCCTGAAACAAGTCGTCCAACTCTCTTATATCGACATCCTTGAAGACCATTCTACGTTTTCACAATCACCGTCAATAACTAGGTAAGTAATTTATATTCTTTATTATAAACTAAAGTGTTTTATAGAAAAGAAACTAAGTGATAAAAGAAAAATAATTAGTGTAGTGAAAATCAAATGAAATATTCTCCGTCTCACATCCTCCATGTTTTATACATTATTAGAAATTTTATAATTCTAATTTCTATATATTCATAATTAACCATATTTCTTAGTATTAAAGTTTTGTAAATGATAAATGTTCAAATGGTTTCTCCTATCCTCTTAAATTGACCTGAACCAGGATAAATATTATTACTAACCCTATTTAATTAGGACAACAATACAAAAGTAATTAAGCCCTAAAAGAGCGATATAAGGAAGCAGGGGAGGAGGATGAATCTTCACCAGTATTGACAAAATCACTCATAAAATCACACAATTAAACCAAATATATAAAAAAGCACGGCTTTGGCAGCATCAGATTCCCGCCAAGTTTGGCCGGACGAGCCGGATCCCCCCCCCCTCTCCCCCACCCACCGCCTCCCTTTCGCGATGACGTCACAGGCTCACCTTCTTGACGTAGGAAGTGGCATCATCCTCGGAGAGGGGCTCGGCGGAGATGGCCCCCCGCCGGGTCTTGCTCGTCACCACCTGCGCTGGCATCGGGCTCAGGTCGTCCGCGTCCTCCGGGGTCGTGACGCGCCTCTCGCACTCGCGGACCGCTTCCTGAAGGAGGAAGAAGAGGAGGACCTTAGTCGGGCAGAAGGTATTACACACTAAAAGATCATCTTCATTTGATAAAAATAAATATTAAAATAATAATAAATGAACAAAAAATAAAAGATAAATAAAAACAAATAAAAAATAACTATTAATGGTAACAGGTAAATACATAAAACAAATACACAAACCTAAGCATAAATCCTGGCGAAATGAACATTGAAATTAAAATTCTAATGTAAAAATTAGATGAGCTAACTGCAGACTATTCAACAAAATTAGTCCGGAAATTCTCCATCATATCAGATTAAAACGTTTATGTTTTCTCCAGATCAGGCTGATGATGATGGTAAACGTTCGAACTTTCCTACTTGCCACGGGATTATATCTATTACGTTCACTGCGGTGGCCATCTTGCTTTTTTCCAGACAGACGCGCTCGCGTGCGCACACACACAAAGGAGACAAAATAATATGTTGATGGAAACGGCCACGAAATGAACACAATGTAGAGCCGCGCGGGGCGGCTGTGACGGGCACAAAGTGTCAGAGTCGAGAGGAAAGGGGACAGGGCGGCGGGAGGGGGAAAAGGGGAGAGAGAGAGAAGGGGCAGGGGAAGAAAGAAGGGCCTGAGGGAGAGGGAGACAGATGGGAGTAAGTGAGGGATAGGGCGGTTGGTGAGGGATAGGACGGTAGGTGTGTGTGTTGCCATGAACACGGAGTTCTTTTTAAATTTTTTGTATTTCGTCGCCCAATATCCAGCGCTTCTATCCTTGGTGGACTCGTAGGTCGCAAAAGAGTGAGGTTTAACAAGGGCAGAAGTCAAAAGTGATCAGAGTTCTGTATATATATACTCGTCTCCAATCATTATAGAGTGCAGCGAAGGAGCGAGGGGGAGGAGAGAGGGAGAAAGGAGAGGAGAGGAGAGAGAGGAAGAGAGGAGAGATGAGATGAGAGAGAGGGGGAGAGGAGAGAGAAAACGTATAATGTGCCGCTCATGGGATAGCTTAATAGGACGTACAGTTTGATCGATGGAGCAAAGACGACGTGACCCCACCAGCGTAGCTCCTTTCCTGTATATCACAAATATGTACACACACACACGCTCATGTTTACATTGTGTTCATGTAGTATAAGGGGCTGTGAAGGGACGATTCACGATTTGAGGTTTGTGTGTAGGATATCAAAACAGAGCTTTATTATTACTGACTAATGAGAAGACGGGGGAAAATAGTCCCGGCCTCCCCCACCCCACCTTAAGAATGACGCATTTTTTCCCATTGTGGGAGTCACCCATCCGTCGCCCCAAAATCATAAAGAATGAGAAAAGACGGGGCCAATTTCCGGGCACCTATCTATATAAAAAAAGGACTGAAGGGAGGGTAGACTAGTCTGGAGAAAGCCAGCGAAGTGAAATGGTCTACATTCATTTCTAATAAATACCAATCTGTTCTCTGTGTGTGTGTGTGTGTGTGTGTGTGTGTGTGTGTGTGTGTGTGTGTGTGTGTGTGTGTGTGTGTGCGCGCGCGTTACTTGAAGATAGTAAGTACTTTCGTGTATTACATCCCCAAAGGCCTGAGGGCGTAATACACGAAAGTAGTTAATTCTAAGTTACTTTTCTCCTTTGATAATTTTGCATACTGTATATTTTTCCAGGGTGATGTAAATGTAAAAGCTCTGCGTATTATATATATATATAAGTATATATATATATATATATATATATATATATATATATATGTGTGTGTGTGTGTGTGTGTGTGTGAGAGAGAGAGAGAGAGAGAGAGAGAGAGAGAGAGAGAGAGAGAGAGAGAGAAAGCTCTAAGAGAGCCACAGTCTACTCTTGAGGCATAAGAATTGACTAAGAGACCCTTCGGAAGGCCAGGAGGTCAGTGGACACAAAAGATTGGAAGACAACCGAAAGAAGGAAGGAAGGACCAAAGACCTGAAGGAAGATGAGGAGGAGGAGGAGGAGGGGAGAGAAGAAGAAGACTTTTTTTTTTTGGGGGGGGGGCAGCAAGGCTTCAAGGACGGGGAGAAGACCGGAGACTCTTCTGAAATTATCGAGGTAGAGAGACCTCGGGGGTGCCTAAGAGACTCTCTGTGGGGGGGGGGAGAAAGGAAACCCTGGGAGAGTGAGGAGACTACAAGACGATGGAGAGATCCATTGATAGTAGAGACTATGATAGAGACCCTCTGGGTAATGAGGACACCCTGAGGGTGTGGGGGGGGGGGGGGTAGGACTCTGAGGGTGGAGAAGAGAGCATGTGGGGGAGACTGCGGTTATGAAGAAATGCACAAAGGCAAAAGAGGAAGAGATCAACGGAGCGAAGGAGGTGGAGGCGTTGAAGAGGATGTGGAAGAAGAGGAAAAGGAGGGGGAGGGAAGAGGAGGGGAAGAGGAGGACCTGGGGGGGGTGCTGAAGAGGGCAAGGGAACATGGGGTGGGGGGTGGAGAGGGAGGCTGGATTCTGGCATCGATCGGGGAGGAGGTGGGGGAGGGGGGAGGGGAGGTGGAGGAGGAAGTTCACCACCACCACCGCGCCAACAACAAGATGCTGCTGCTGCTAAACCTCTTTTCCCTTTATCGCATTCTGTGCGAGTGTGTGTGTGATTGTGTGTGTGTGTGCGAGTGTGTGCGTGTGTGTGTGTGTGTGTGTGTGTGTGTGTGTGTGTGTGTGTGTGTGTGTGTGTGTGTGTTTCCCTGCCCACAAATAACTTTCTTCCTCCTCCTCCTCCTCCTATCATTCTTCCTCTTCTTTCTCCCATTCCTCCTATTTCTCTTCAACAAGGTGTCAGGTCTTAAAAGATTTTATTTTGGCCATTGGCAACCCATTTCAAAATGAGGGTCTCGACCGTCCACGATCCCCAATTGTTCCCGCAGTTTGTATCTCAGTTTAGAAATATTACATACACACACATATATATATATATATATATATATATATATATATATATTATATATATATATACATGCGCGCGCACACACACACACACACACACACATACATACATACATATGTTGAAGTGTGTGCCACCGTGCTGAGGATGATGATGATGATGATGATGATGATGAGGAGGAGGAGGAGGAGGAGGAGGAGGAGGAAGGTGGTGGGAGGAGGAGGAGGAAGGTGGTGGGAGGAGGAGGAAGAGGAGGATGTGAATGAAGGATTGCTTTCTCTAGCGCCTCCTTCGAGCTCCCGGGTTCTCCTCCTCCTGCTCCTCCTCCAGGCACTCCAGGGGCCGACGTCCCCTCCCCCCGTCGTCTGCCCCGCGCCGAAGTGCCCCGCAATCCTCTGTCACTCAAGATGCGAACTCGCGCTCCTCTTGCATGAAACCCGGAGCCCCACAAGAGCCCCAAACGGTCCCCAGGACCTCTCTAAATCCTCCGAGAAAGAAACGTTTGGAAGTTTGCTAATAGTAGTGGTGGTAATGGGAGTAGTAGTAATAGTAGTTGTATTAGTAGCCGTAGTAGTAGTATTAGTAGTAGTAGCAACAGTAACAGTGGTAGTAGTGATAGTGGTGTTTGTGGTGGTGGTAGTAGTAGTAGTAACATCAGTGATACTGGTGGTAGTAGTAGAAGGTCCACTGAACTGTGTCTGTGGGAGACAAATCCTGACTGCTTTCACCACACAGTTCTTCGTGGATGGAGATCGTTAAAAAAGTAGTAGTAGTAGCAGTAGTAGCAATATGAGGGGGGGTGAGGAGGAGGAGGAGGAGGTTGTGAAGAGGAGGGAGTGGTTGCCAGTCACCTTTTTTTACGAAAGTCGGTCAAGAAATATGGATATTTGGGATGGCAATCGTGGATCTAGTCCGGAGATCGTGAACCGGCCCTCGGGGTTACACCTCCCACTCGACGCGAGGGTGTTGACCGCCTTTACTAAAGTCGTGGAGAGGACACTCTCCGACGTCCCTCCCGCGAGACAGAGACCACGTGAAGGTACTCATTGCTGGTCCCTTGCTTAGGCAAAACCTAGTATCTATCCTAGTTGTGGTCACGTGACTTCAACCAACCCTTCAGGAACAAACTTCAATACTGAGGATGTTGAACGCCAGAAACAGAACGTTCTGGTGACCTCGACTTCCGCGGGGGTCAGGCGGAGGGGGGAGGGGGCAGGGCATCCAAAACTGACCCACGTTTTACCATACCTCTGCAAATCCGTATTCCGTTGTTGTTATTGCTGTACAAAAAAAAATCTTATATATATATATATCCCAATTCACTTTAATTCTAAGCCATCAACATCGAGAAACTTGAGGAAGCAAACATGCAGAAATTGAAATGTACAGCCAAGGACTCGAACCTGCACTAGCACGTGACAAGTGGTAGTGACTTAACCGATTGCGCCATCAAGAGAGAGACACATATACATATATATTTACATATGTATACACAATGTCAACATGTCGCACAGATTCGACTAATATACTGCAGAGCGACGACTGCATAGAAATCAAATTAAATCTTAACCAGCTACCGTACCATTTAAATAGAAAAAAGTAAACGGTTATACAATTGTAAACACAGACCTGAGCGACCAAGTTTAGCAAAACATAAATAAACAAATGAATAAATGAAATTAATGAACGAATAAATGTATAAACGTGTTACAATAAAACACAAGGCTATATTCTTTTCATTTGAATTACAAAATAACCTTTCACTAGGAAAACAAATTACAGTATAAAAATACACTTGCAGCTCGTCTACTGAATATTCAGCAGCGTCGGGTATTTTTGTAAAACAAGTAAACTCTCTCGATAACCCGGTTCTCTATACTGACACAGTCTATGGCCCTGTTCACGCTAGCGGTTTGAACCGCGTGGAAACCGCGAGGGTACCGCATGATCAAGGGAAAAATGTATCGAGTGTGAACGCCTCCACTGACTTGTAGTGTAATTAAACCGCGGCGGTTGAAACCGCTAATGTGAATAGGGCCTATAGATTTTATTCTGGCGCTACGCGATTCTTTTCGTATGTGTGGGAACACTTCGGGGAAAGGAGATGTGAAAAGATAATAAGATAAAACAATGTATAACAAATAAATAAAATAATAAATGCAATATATAAAGAAAAGTACGATAGTCATAATAACAATGACAATATTAACACTTAAATAATAATTATAATAATGATAATAGTAATAATAAGTAATTACAAAATAATAATAATAATAAAATAATATTAATAATAAATAATTACAAAACAAAATAATAATCAAAATAATATAATAATAATAATAACAAATAATAATAATAATAATAACAATAATAAATTATATTAACAATACAAAATATTAATTGTTGTTTTGGGGGGCCCCCCTGCACAGGAGCAACCTAAACAGAAACATTTGTTAAGCAGGAGGGGAGGGGGATGGGGGGAGGGGAGGGGGATGGGGGGATGGGAGGGTATATGTTCCATCGCGGACTGTTCCTCTCTCTATTCAGTCCAATATTCGACTTTAGTGGGATATATTTTCCCCCTCTTTCCCTTTGTACTCTTCTCCAATATCTCTCTCTCTCACTTTCCCCTTCTCTCTCTCTCGCTCTTTCTTAGAAACTGCTGCCCTCTGTGTACCCCGAAAGAGGAGAGAGAGAGAGAGAGAGAGAGAGAGAGAGAGAGAGAGAGAGAGAGAGAGAGAGAGAGAGAAAGGTAGGAAGTGAGTGAGGGAAAGAGTGAGAGAGATTCACTACGGTCTTGAATCACGTGCTGGTCTCGTGATCGACAGCTATGACCCTCCCGGATGAGAACTTACGAGCTCATATGTGGCTTCACACACACACACACACACACACACACACACTACTCTTTACCCATCAGAGTTGGAGTACCGGCTCGCAGTGCAGCATTACTGGAATTTTCAGCCCTGGGCGGGACTCAAACTCGGATTGCTGAATTAGCGGTCGCGAGAATGCGTGCGCGCGCGTGCGCGAACACGTGTTCAAAAGAGAAGGGTGATAGAGCATATGGTACGGTTGGAAGTTTCAAAATTCAGACAGACTTATGTAATTCAATGAAGCTTGCTTGCTTCTTTACTTATTCGCTTCATATGACCTCGTTATGAGAAAATGACGACGACGACGACAGCAAAAAACAATTACGTGCCCTCCAATTAACATTCCCTCGCTCTTCCCCTGAGTACACAGCGCGGGCCCCCAAACGATACCATCTAGGCCAACACGGACCGTTGCTGCACCATCTACTACCCCCCCTCCCCCTCCCCGGCCACCTCTTCCGGTTTTATCGCAGGATCAACGTCAACAGGCGTCTGCTGTTGCTTCTGCAGCGTCACTAGACTCCTGGGCAGGTCTTCAACTTTGGCGGTTCTGGGAAATACGTGGACGACGACGAAGATGACAAAGACGAAGAAGAAAAATTAAATATATAAATAAACGAATAAATAAATATAGATTAATTTTTTTTTAATCGTTGGAATACTTCATAATTTTGTTCTGTTTTTTTTTCTGTACAAGGGTTTAATCGCTCCGTTTTCTTTAGCTTTTACATCTTGCTGCCACTTTCTTTTTTTCACGTCAGACAATCTTATTCATTTCTGGTGGGTTCTCTCTCTCTCTCTCTCTCTCCCACTCTTTTGTTATCGGGTGAAGTACAGACACACAAAGGTACTACGTTGAAAGTAGGAGAGGGGGAGGGGGGAAACTTCAAACAGAAATGGGGTGAAGCACCCTTTTCCAAAATGCCCAAGGTCTGAGTATAAACACTTTTGGAGAGGGGAGAAAAAAAAAAAATTATAAAAAAAAATCTTCAAAGCAACAGTAATAGAGTTTTAAAATTCTGAATACCTGAAGTGCCCACTGCAGTTAGAGTGAAAAAAAGGGTTGACCGAACGGCATTACATATACTATCCTATCAACATGAAAAAAATTAAAGCGTAATTCCTCATGTGGGAGATGTAATACCTATTCAAGCAATTCAATTTCTGTACACATACTTTCAGACCTTGAAAATAAAATCTAATAAAGTTAAAGAAAGAGAAAGAGAAAGAGAGATTAAGAAGGTATTTGTGTGGCTTATTATATTATTACTCTATTATGCGTCTTACTGCACTGTGGGGGAAAATACTGCAACCCTCATAATGGATTAAGAAGAAAATATAATTCCAGAAAGCCACAATATTTTCATGGCGAAGCGAGGCTAGAGGAGGGGGAGGGGGAGGAGGAAGAGGAGAAGGAGGAGGAGAAAAGAAGAGGAACAAAAAGAGGAAGTAAATAGTGAATATGAAAAATAAAACTCTCTCTAGCTAAACATATAATTTCCGTGACGGACCTAATGAGAGTAAATGACCTAAGAGAAGAGCCGGGGGGTGGAGACATTTAGCGCCCTGCATGATGAAGGAGCGAAACTTTTAAAATACGATAAAGCCTATTAGCTCAGAAACAAATTATGTGTGCGACCTCGAGGAAGAACAAATACCATACTCCGTGAGTATGTGAGTGAGTGAGTGAGTGAGTGAGTGAGTGAGTGTGTGTGTGTGTGTGTGTGTGTGTGTGTGTGTGTGCGTGCGTGTGTGTGTGTATGTGTGTTTTTCCCAAGGTCCATGGCATCGATGAACTAACACAGTAAACAAACGAAGACAGAAAGGAGGAGATGGGGAAGAGAGATAAGAACAATTTGGAGGGAGGATGGAAGGAGGGAGGGAGGAAGGGAGAGAGGAAGGGATGGAGGGAGAGAGGAAGGGATGGAAGGAGAGAGGAAGGGATAGAAGGAGAGAGGGAGGGATGGAGGGAGGGCTGAAGGGCGCACAGTGGCCCACCAGCCCACAGATGGCTGCAGACACCTCAGCATGTTTGTAACTGCAGACGCAACAGCCCCACCCCCACCCCCACCACCCCTGCGTCCCTCCTGCAGATGCAGGTTGCCCTGTGCTACAACACACCAGCTGCTCGGCTCGGTGCAGCAGGAGCTGCAGCAGCTAAGACCCTGAGGGACAAGACCTTTGGCGAAAGTCTTCTTCACAGTACTTGACCCAATGCCGTCAGGCGATTCCGTTCATCGCTGTGAACTACTCCAGCCTCGATCTGGAAGGGATCTACTCGTGACCCCCTCAACTACCATCATCACCACCTCCTCCTCCTCCTCCTCCTCTTCTTCTTGTCTCACCGCACTCCTCTTCCTCCCTTTTTCCCCCCTCTCTCTTTTTCTTTAACCCTTTTCACTTTTCCTTGTTTTCTTCGTCATTTCTCTTCTCCTCCCTTTGCTTTTCCTTCTCCATTTCCTCTTCTCCCTCTTCCTCCTCCTCCTCTCACACCACCTTTTGCAGAAGCTTCCAGGAGGCTCCTGCCTCCTCTTTCGTATCCAGACAAGACGGGCGACGGTCTCTGGATACCCACCCCCTAAACTGGGTCGGTTATCTACGCGTATCTACCTCTCAGACCCGTTTTACACAACCAACTTTCTCAGCACCGCGGCGACAAACTGTACATCGCTGGCCACGAGATTACCCACAAGGATTGAACCGCTGGTAAGCTTCGGACAATAACAATAACCCATTGGTCTTACAACGGCGACCAAGAATTAATGTCTAGGGGGGTTTCCCCTTTCGACTAAGAATAGAATCATCATGCGCTAGCCAGAATAAAATAAACCTCAGCAAGGTTGATGTCCGGGGTCTAAGGTGAGAGAGAGAGAGAGAGAGAGAGAGAGAGAGAGAGAGAGAGAGAGAGAGAGATTCCCTTCTGGACGTCCTGAAGCATCAATATATGGCTAAATTCACCGAGGGACCCATCAAGTCACGTCAGAAAGTGGGATGTCCTGCGGCCAGTGAAGGAGGTCCTCTGAGGCCTTACGCGAGGGATGATCCATCCTTTAGGGACCCGTCCCTTGGGCTTTTTGCCTCTCGCCGTCTCGTCTGAAAGCGCCCTTCCGGAGGCGCCCCCACCTCTTCATCACCTGGGTCGCCTTGTAAGGTATCAATCCTCCGGGAGGGGGGGGGGGGAGCGCCCTTTGTGATGAAACTGACCCAAACCTTCTGTGGGTCTCCTCCATTCAGACTCGAAGCTTCCAGCCTCAGTTACCGGTCCAACTTAGTTATGTTATTGTCAACTACTTTTCGCATTTCCAAACAAAACGGCCCTCCTAGTCATTCATTCACGGACCGGTTTGATGCTCTGGTGGTAGCGACTTGGCCTGCTAACTCAGCAGTCTTGAGTTCGGCCCCCGCTTTGTGTATGTGTATGTGTGTGAGAGAGAGAGAGAGAGTGATTCACCATAGTTTTGGATCACGTGTTGGACTCGTGATCGACAGCTATTACCCTCCCGGAAGAGAGCTCAGAGCTCATGTATGACCGATCTATGGGTAATGCTGTGACCTTTCATGCACACACATACACCCAACTCTCCGCCCACGGGAGTTTGGAGTAACGACCCGCAGCGCAGCGATACTGAAATTATTTTACTCATGGGCGGGATTCGAACCCGGACCGCCGCAGTGGTAGCCAGGAACTCTACCACTGCGCCACGAGTGAGTGAGTGAGTGAGTGTGTGTGTGTCACATGTTTCCTTTAGTGTTGGTTTTAGTCCGATGCTGGCCGTCGCCTCATCCGGGATCCTCTCTCCGGTGGTGAGCCGAAGACGTCGCTGCCCACGGGGCTCTGGGCCAATTGGGCACGACGTGGGACACCGCCCCGGCCGGCAGCAACCCCGTACCGACGACCCGGGGAATGCCGGATCCAGAGTAGGAGACCTTCGGCGCCGACGGATGTCGAGAGCTTCCTCGAGGGAAGCCGCGGGCAGAAGAGGGGCACTCCTTAAAGCAGTACTTTCGCGCAAGTGTTCGGGGTGCTCGCCCATTCTAGACAGGCGCCTTCGTCAAGAGAGTCTCCCACGGGACTTGGAGGGCCCCCCGGAACCAACGGAGCTGCTGGTCGACGGAGGCCGAAGATGAGATCGAGCAGCACGTCGGTCGGCAGCACTTGTGTGTGTGCTCGGGGTGCCCGCCGGCCTCTAGCAGCGAACTTCGGGGGGATTTTGGGGTTCCTCGCGACGCCGTTGGCTGGAGGAGAAGGACTCCCCGGCCCGAGGTGCTGGACGAGTGTTCGGGGCACCGCCCTCGAAGTGTCCAGCGAATGGGCAAGTCAATGTTCGTGAGTCCGTGCGCGTCTGTGTGTGAATGAACAAGTGAATGGGCGTGAGTGAACGGGCGTGCGTGTGCGGGTGGATGTACCATCATCCCCTCAGCTGAATAAAGTCGTTTGGTGCTTCATCGATTGCAAACTTGATCAAGTGTGTCAGCGAATAGTGAAGGAGTTGGCTGAGAGAGAGAAAAAAAGTTCGCTGGTGTAGTGGTGCCGCGCTCGCTTGTGTGTGTGTGTGTGTGTGTGTGTGTGTGTGTGTGTGTGTGTGTGTGTGTGTGTGTGAGCACGCGCGCGCGTGTAAGATCACAGCATTACCCACACATCAGGCAATACATGAGCCCCGAGCTCTCATATAGGAGGATAATAGCTGTCGATCACAAGTCCAGTATATGATCAAAGACTATGGTGAATAACATGCACACCAACGTGTGCGTGCGCGCGCGCGCGCGCGCGTGTATGTGTGTGTGTGTGTGTGTGTGTGTGTGTGCGCGCGCGCGCAAAGAAATCACGTGATAAACTATATTTGCTGAAACCACTGGCAAATGAAAAATACGTTTACCGAACGTTTTCGTCTATTTAAGACATCTTCAAGGGTAGAAAGTAGTCATACAAAAAGTGGCAGTATATACATAAGAAGAAAGAGGGATTTCGGAAAGGTCCCAAGGGAACAAGCTCAGTACAATTTAATTAGAAATGATCACAAACAACCTAGGAAGACCTATTAAATTCTCATGGTAAGGAATTGTTAACATGTTCTTATGATTAAGATGTTTTACATGAGAAATATTAAGAAAAGATTTCCTAGCTCGCACAAAACAGAACTAGGAAATTTTTCCTTAATATTTCTCATATAACATTCTAATCATAAGAACACGCTAACAATTCCTTACCATGAGAATTTAATAGGTCTTCATAGATTACTTGAAAAATTTTGGTATCCAGGTGATTTTTAAAAACAATAATAATGTTAAGTGCTTGTCGACTAAAATTTCATCAAGAGAAAAGGAAGGTTGTGTATACAGTGTACAATGTAAAAAATTGTAATTTTGTTTACATAAGCCAAACAGGTAAAGGTTTGAATAAAAGAATAAATCAACACAAATACAGCATTAGAACGGGGCAATTGTCAAGTGGACTGTGTTCACCAAAAGGACTATGGACATTATATTGACTGGAAAAACTCAAAAGTAATTACGTCTTGTAACAATATTATAGAAACATTATTGAATCCTGTTATATTAAAATGTATTTTGAAAATAATATTAATCTGAGTTTGGGTTTATACAGACTGGATAATTTCATTATTAACAAGGCTGTTTGTGATAATTTTTACTTTAGTTTGTACCGAAGTTGTTCCCTTTGGACCTTTCCGAATTCCCTCTTTCTTCTTATGCATATTCTGCCACTTTTTGTATGACTAATTTGTACCATTGAAGATGTCTTAAATAGACGAAAACGTTCGGTAACTATTTTTCATTTCCCAGTGGTTTCTGGAAAAACAATTATACACACACACACACATATATATATATATAATACACACACACACACACACACACACACACACACACACACACACACACACACACACATGCAAAACTCGCACAAACTCCCCAGTGAATAGGACCTTCCCAGTAATGGGAGCAAGAGCAACTACTGTGGAAACAAGCGCACTGAAAAGCTTAATTGGAAAGCTGACTGACGAGGAGGGCGTGACTGGCACTGCACCGGCGGAGGGGCGGGAGGGGGGAGAGGGGGAGGAGAGGAGGGGGAGGTGGTTGGAAGAGGGTGTGGCCGAGGGTAGGTAAGGAGGGGTAGCAAGGGGTGGGAAGAGGGGCAGGGGAAGGAGAAAGAAGGGGGGGGGATAAGGGAGGATATTAGGCGAAGAGAAGACGAAGTAGAAGGGAGGACGATGAATGGGAGGGAGAAAGGTGGCGGGAGGCGTGGGAAGGAATTTAAATGTTATAGGGATTATGTAAGAAGAAAGGGAGGGTGAGGAACTGAAAGGGAGAAAAGGGGGTAAGAGACGAAATGGAAATGGGTGAAAGGTAGGCTGATGATGGGAAATATCAGGAAAAGATAGGAAAGGGAGGAACAGGGAATGGGAGTAAGGGGAAAGGGGAAGGAGAGGAAGGGGAGGAAGAGGAGGACGGGGAAGGGAAAGGGGAGAGGAGAAAGTAATGAGAAGGGAACTCATAGGGAAGGAAGAAATGGGAAAGGAAGAGGAAGGGGAGGAAAGAGTAAAAAGAGGAAGAGGAAGGGCAAGAGGAATGGGTAGAGGAAAGTGAAGGGGACTGAAAAGAGAAAGGGGAGGAAGATTCGTGCAAGATAACATACTATGCTATAGACCTCTCAAGAAATACACTCGTATGGATACATCTATGCATGTATAGTATGTGTGTATGAAGGTATATGAATGTGTATGCATACATATACGTGCAATATGTATGGATGTATATGTGTATGTGCGAGTGTGTGTGTGTGTGTATGCGTGTGTGTGTGTGTGTGTGACGTGTGTAAGATCACAGCATTATCTATACATCAGGCGATACATTATGTATGGATGTATATATGTATGTACGTATGTGTATACATATGTATATACGAGTGTGTGTGTGTGTGTGTGTGTGTGTGTGTGTATGTGTAAGATCACAGCATTACCCATACATCAGGCAATACATTATGTATGAATGTATTTATGTACGTATGTATGTAGGTATGTACGTAATAATAATAATAATAATAATAATAATAATAATAATAATTTACGGTTTATTGGGTATAGCAGCATTTCTGCTGAAAATATACATCCTACAAGAAAATAACATTATAATACTATGACAGCGAGAAGACGTTGTATGTACGTATGTATGTACGTAAGTGTATACATATATTCCGTCGACGTGTACACATGTCGTGGCTGCCGCCAGGCTGATTCTACTCGCCCGACGCAGGTTCGGCCGCGGGCAGCGGCGGGGGCGGGACCCCTCGAGTGCCGCCACGAGCAGACGGAGCGCGACGGACGGACGGCCGGCCGGGGTGCCAGCAGCCGGGGGCGAAAGTGATGGACACTGATTGCACACCTCAATGACCCCCGGGCCGCATTAATGTCACTTCCATTATCATACCAAATACACACAAACACACACATACACACACGCTCACGCGCGAGCGAGCGCGCATACATACGCATGCGCACGGGGTGTGGTGGTGGATGTGGTTGTGGTGGTAGTTATGATGGTTGTGGATGTGACGCGTGGAAGTGTCACGGTTGTGGTGGTGGTGAATTGTTGGTGGTGGTGATGACTGTCTCTTCTGTGACAGTTGCACAACTGGGAAATGTATTAAAACGATGATAAATACATAAGTACAGCTGAAAGAAAAGTAGTTATAATGTTGTGTGTCTGAAATCGACGTCCAGTGGTAGTCCTGGTAGTGCAGTTACGTCTGGAATGACGAGCGTCATGTAACATTCGAGTTACGGTGCACTGTAACGGTGACGTGTAACGATGTAGATCGTTCTCTAATGGGAATCTCCGAATATATGTATTTCCAATACGCAGAACGTTTTCCGAATTTTAGGAAATCAGAGAGAGAGGGAGAGAGAGACACTCGCATATAACACTGAAAGCGATAGCATGCATACATCATGTACGTAACATGTGTACATCATTCCACCAGATAACTGAGAAAAAAGTACGGTAATTGTTTTACATTTTCTTTCTTTTTTACAAAATTTGAAGCCCCCCTACCCCGACAAAAAATGGGGATAAAGGGGACTTTTGTCCAAGTTTTTTTTTTATTATTAATCATTCTATAACATAGAAAATACATTTTTCACCTTATAAAATATATTCCTGTGCTGCACTCTACTTCTTACGCTTCCTCTAAGTCATTAAACTTAAACAAACAAATAAACAAACCACTTCCTAAGTAAACAGAAAGACAAATATAATAAACTACCTAAGCCAGTAAGCAAAAATAAACATATAAAAATACAATAAAATAAACAAAAATATATACGTGACCCTCACGACGGGACCTCGTCCCATAACGATTCCCATTCCTGAGTGCCGTTGTGGCACACTGCCTGTGGCACAGTGCCACTCTCGCCGCACTTCAGGTGAAGTGGCACGCCCTGAAGCGGAGGCTGGTAACAACTTAGGTGGTAACAATTCTGGTGGAAGTGGTGGTAATTGGTTTCGGTAATGGTAACAATCGTTACTGTGATATACCCTGCGATAGACGCCAGGAGATTTCTTTCATTTCGAGTATGAAGGGACAACTCTCAAAAGACCCTTCGGGGATATCGCTCGTCAGGCACCCCTTTATTGGCCATATGTCAGAGAAGGGCCAAGGCACCGGGCAGACTCCAAATAAACTTGTGGTCGAAGCGAGACAAACGGTCAGGCGGATGGCTTGGAAGGCTCACGCCGTGGGACCGGGACCCAACGATTTTCACATCGATGCAGTTTTTCCCTGTTTGGCAACCTTCAAGAGTACCACCATTTCATACATGATCTATGTTTCTTATTGGCCACCCCTTCGTGTTGAACGCCCCTTTTGCTTTCTGTAACTTTGAGCTAGGAAAGTCTGGCGACCTCCGGAGTTTTCCTCTGGACTTGCCAGCAGTTTTGTATCAGATTAGAACGAGAGATTAAAGTGTTAAAAAAGAACCCTCATCTTAATCCACCCTGAAACGGGGCGTATTGGTTTTCAGTTTTGCGCGCTCGTCAATGCATCATCAAAGACGTCGCGATTTTCCGAGACGAAGATCATTATGATGACAACAGGAAGTAACGTAACGACCACAGTCCTACATTACCGAGACAGAAAAATAATGACGACGGAAAAATTAGGGCGATGGAAGGAACAGAACGACGGGGAGAAAAATAGAAAAAGATCAGGAAGACGGAAATATTACGACGACGAAAAATGACGACACCGGAAAAAATTACGAGGACTGAAATCCGGTCCCAGTTTGTGGCTAACGAACGTTTCAAACGTTCCTTCACTTAATAATCTTGGTGCCAACTTCCGTGTGTTCAGCGATAAAGGCCTTATCACACTGGGCTATTTTTCCTCCGACTTTTGGAGCAAATTTGTAGCCCGCACTTTTCGGGAAGTTATCTGATATGCTGAAGGAAAATAAATTTCCTTAAGCATCTCAAACGACATTCTATGTATTTCTGTTGAGTAAACAAAATAGTTTGCCATCGTGATTTGATGGCGGAAAAAGTTCTGAAAGTGGGCGTTACCGCCGATTAATCGGAGGTTGGAGTAAAAACAGCCCAGTGACACCTCAGGGCAAGATTATTTGTCCCGCGTAGTACGCCCTGGTTGGTCACGTGATCTCACCAATGATGCCTCAGGACCTTCCTAAATTCGTAGACCTCTAATCATAAGCACTTTGTACAGCTTGTCATCTAAGTACCGCAATACAAGCTAAATCGCCACCTTTAGTCGCACAGGCCCGCGTTGTTCTCTTCTTATTTGATCTATCTATTCATTTATTCATTATTTATCTATTGTGACATGTGTAGGCGGGGGAGGGGGATGGGGTTGAGAGTCCTATTCTGGATTAATTGGAAAAACACGGTCGAATTGAAACGAGGGAGAGAAATGGTCTGGTTTGACCACGCGGTTAGGTAATGAAACCTGGACACCGCCGCCAATCTCTCTCTCTCATCTCATCTGTGTCCGAAGGAGGAATAGGAGGGGGAAGAGGAGGTAGAAGAGGGGGGAGAGGCGGAAGAGGAGGAGGAGGAGGAGAAGGAAGATGAGGTAGAGGAGGTAGAAGAGGGGGAAGAGGAGGAGGAGGAAGCGAAGGAGCAAGATGAGGTAGAAGAGGAGGAGGAAGATGAGGAGGGGAGGAGGAAGAGTCGGAAGAGGATGAAGATGGAGAGAAAGAGAATGAGGAAGAGAATGATGAGGAATAGAAGGAAGAGAAGGATAAGGATGAAGGAGAGGAAGAGGAAGATAAGAAGTAGGAAGACGAAGAGGAGGAGTAGGGGAGGAGGAAGAAGAGGAAGCGAAGGAGAGGAAGGAGGAATAGAAGGAAGATGAGGATGAGGACGAGGAGGAGAGAGGAGAGAGGAGGAAGGAGGACGGAGGAAGAAGGAGGAGGACGGAGGAAGGAGGAGGAAGAAGGAGGAAGTAACTACAGACAACGACACTGTTGTGCCCTATGTGGTGGAAATGAAACACGAAACACGGCCTCATTCCTTCCCCCTCATCACTCCCCCCCCCGCCTAGCAACAAGAAAGCATAACCATTTAACCACGTGGCGAACTCTACAGCTTTCGTTCCGGCTAACGCAAAGGTTTTTTTTTTCTAAGAAGGGATAGGGAAGGAAGAGGAGGAGAAGGAGGAGGAGGAGGGTTAGTGGCGTCATGCACGAATACATCTTTCCATGAAGAGTATAGTGCTTTGATACTAAACCTCCTTAAAGATCGACTATATAAAGAATACAGTCAAATCCCTATATAGTGTGTGTGTGTGTGTGTGTGTGTGTGTGTGTGTGTGTGTGTGTGTGTGTGTGTGTGTGTACGCGTGCGCCAGCAAGCAAGCATGACCCCATTCTTGGGTATCACAGACACACACACACTTATACACACTTGGTAGTACGTAGACGCCCCCTACGCGAGGTCACTTTCCAGATAGAGAGAGGGAAGAGAGAGAAGAGAGAGAGGAGATGAGAGAGAAGAGATGAGAGAGAGAAGAGAGGAGAGAGAGAAGAGAGGAGAGAGAGAAGAGAGGAGAGAGAGAAGAGAGGAGAGAGAAGAGAGGAGAGAGAGAGGAGGAAGAGAGATGAGAAAGAGAGAAGAGAGAGAGAAGAGAGAGAAGAGAGAAAAGACAGAAGACAGGAGAGAGAGGAGAAAGAAGAGGGAAAGAAGAGAGAGAGGGAGAAGAGAGAAGAGGGAGAGAGGAGAGAAAGAGAGAGAGGTTCCATCACAGGAAACCTTCCGCCGTTATCCTGGCAGCACTAAACTCGAGGAGCTCACGACAGGAGGCACTCAGCTGCGACTCCAACCGCCACCTCCCCCCCCCCTACTCCGTGTGTTTCGGTATCTAAGATCAGTCCCCGGGAGCCGTTGGGATGCGAACCCCGGACCCTCCTACGGAAGGGAGAGACATAGGCTGGAGGACCGAAGTATGTGGGTCGAGGGAGAACGTGAAGAGGGATTTAGTGAGGACGACGCACCGTCGGCAGGCGAGAGGCGAGCGAGCGAGCGAGCACCTTCCAAGCGAACGAGGTCGGGGTCCGTAAATGAAGTGCCACTGCCTTCAGGGGGAGTACAGAGACGCCTCTCACACTCCCACACACCCCAATTCTCCCTTCGGAGGGAGTATGGGGGAGTTTGATTTTCCTTCCTTCCTCCCTCCCTCTCTCTGAGATGGGCCCTCCTTCCAGGCGATTTTAATCAAGAATAACAAAACCCTTTGGCAGTCAACGCGTTGATCCTACTTTAATCCCTTCTACTGTATTGGGATATACAGTGTGTCTAAAAATAGTTCTCACAAAACATATATGTTTTTTGGGGGGCACCTTGTATATATGTTTATACGGAAATACAGTACGTATATACAGGGTGTTCTAAAAAATTACACCGAGTACATTTGCACTCGTGAATATTATTTTTCTAAGAAACTGTATTTATTCTGGGTGCCGTCAGGAGATTTTATTCATATGACAGTCTCTCCCTTACGGGCTATCTGGCTACTTCAATGTTTTTATTCTGTCTGGCGCCAGAAGATTCTATTCGGTCTGAGAGGAGCTTCTGGCCTCGAGACGCCAAGAGTGCCAGGCTGGGTGCCACGATACACATGCACTTAGCTTTGAATTGGAGTGCTCTTCCTTCTTTTCTTCCCGACGCGGCAAATAAATAAAATAAATAGGTAAATAAATCAACAAATAAATAAATTAGATAAAATAAGAGTAAAATTGTGTTGTCACGCTACCTCGTAACCCTATGGTTAAAGTTGAGGCAACTTTGGCACACTTGACAGACTCTTCGTCTCCTGCCACCGGAAACTACGTCAGACCCTCGCCGAGAGCACAAGGTCCGGATAAGAGGATGGTTCTTCAACTTTGTTTCGATAAGTTCTTGAGGTCTTACGTCCAGGGTGGCACTTCTCCTCTTTCTCCGACCTCTGCCAGGCCTCTCTCTTCATCTCGGTGGCCCTCCCTTTGGGTCACAAGTGCTGACCTCGATTGACCTCTACCGTATTAGGATGACACTTCTTTGTTGGTGTCCTTGGGACCCTCCCGGAGGCGGAGAGACTCAACTTCTTCATATCCTGTGCCGTATTTGACTTTACAACATTGGCTACGTTTCCCGTCTGTCTCCTCATCTTCCTTTGACCGCTAAGTCTCCAATCCAGGCATTACTGTTAAATATAACAATGTTTCCATTCTCCCTCCCTCCCTTTCTTTACCTCCATCCTCACTTCTTATCTCTCTTCCCTCACTCCTCCCTTTCTATCTCCCATCCACCCTCTTCCTATCTCACTCCCACCCTACTCCTACCTCACTCCGCCCTCCTCCTCCTCCTCCATCACTCCCATCATCCACTTCCCCTCCACCCATCTTCCCCCCTTTCTCTCTCTTCCTTATCACTCCCTACCTCCCTCTTCCCTTCCACCTAACTTCCTTCCCTTCCTCTTCCTTTCCTTCCCAGCCTATAAAAAGAATGACTCTCTCTCTCTCTCTCTCTCTTTCTCTCTCTCTGCATGTTTCCCGCCCGGGCCACAAGCTCCTCAGAAACCATTTAGCTTCAATAAAGGAAAACGAGCTTTCCCCATTCCAGCGACTTACTCCCTCAACCTCTACCCCTCTTCCTCCTCCTCCACCCCACTTGACTCTTCCTTCTCCAACAAAGGAACCCTTCACCACCATTACTCCAATACACGGCTTCACTTTCTCCCCCAACATGTACTACGCAGTGGCCTACTTCTTGCTCCAACACAAGGTGGGAGGAAGTTCTTTCCCCTCCCCCTTCCCCCCACACGAACATAAGTGTGAACAAATAAACGAAAATAAAAAGAACACTGAGCTGCTTCTTCCGCTAACATGTTGTGCCCTCCCCCCCTTCCCCCCACCAACAATCTCCCCACAAAGTTCATTCCTCTGGCTTCCGCCACGCCCCCCTATCAGGAAGTTCCCAGCCTGACCTCCTAGGGGAGGGAGAAAGAGCAGAGAGAGGGAGAAAGAGCAGAGAGAGGGAGAGAGAGAGAGAGAGAGAGAGAGAGAGAGAGAGAGAGAGAAAGAGTCTTCAGAAATACCATAAAGTGTGGGAGCTTCAACTATTAAATCTTGTTTTCGTTAATTTTGTTTATTTCCGGGAAGGTCACCCCCCACCCCGAGGCAATGGGAGGGGGGAGAAGACGGGGAAGGGGAGGAGTGGGGGGAGAGGAAACGTACCTTCGACCCCTTCTTCCCACTCTTTCATTAACTAGAAAGTTGCATTAACTAGATGAAGAGCTCTATAGGGTAACTAGAAAGTTCACTAAGATTATTCCTATTTATAGGAGTGGAAGGGGAAGGAGTGAAGGGGAAGAGGGGGAGGGAGAAGGGGAAGGGGGGGAGGGAGAAGGGGAAGGGGGAAGAGGAAGGGGAAGGGGGAAGAGGAAGGGAGAAGGGGAAGGAGGGAAGAGGAAGGGGGAAGAGGAATAGGAAGGGGGGAAGAGGAAAGGGAGAAGGGGAAGGGGAAAGGGAAAAGAAGGGAGACGGGGAAGGGGAAGAGGGAAAGGGAAGAGGAACGGGGATGGGGAAATGGGGTAGTTCTTCAATTGAAGCCATGCGTTTGATGAATCCAAACCACCTGGCATCAACCTGAAACACAAATACACACACACAATCTTTCGTTTCCACAGATCAAGACCCACTCAATGGCTACAGTAAAATCGGTGAAGAAAATATATACACACACACACGTGTGTGTGTGTGTGTGTGTGTGTGTGTGTGTGTGTGTGTGTGTGTGTGTGTGTATGCGCGCGCGTGCGCCTCAGCCCTCTTGAAACCTACTGAAGTGGCTATCGACACAGCCAAGAGTTCGGAGACTGCAACAAAGACAGGAAGAGGAGAAGTTGGAGAAGGAGGAGGAAGAGAAGAAAGAGGAGGAGGAGGAGGAGGAGGAGGAGGAGGAGGAGGAGGAGGAAGAAGAGAAGAAGAAAGAGGAGGAGTCGTAAGAGGCCTTAGACACTCACTACTAAAGCCTTGCAGTCTAATCGCTCCCAATCCACTTCACCACTTGTCCCTTGTACAAGGTATAAACGAGGGCCTTACGCCAGGAGCTGCTTCACGGCCGCCCTAGTAGTCACCTTTGTGCTTAGGGAGCCCGGATGTGAGGTGTCACGGTTAGCTAGCAGCTGGTAATCGAACCCGGGCCTTAATGTTTATGAGGAGGGATCGAGTCCAAACGCGCCACAGCGGCGTATACAGGATCTATGTGAAAACGCACACATACACAAAGCAAACGCAAAAGCCAGCTTAAAGATTATAACTAAAAGAAAATGCTCAAATCAGATCCTTGCTAACAAGCTCTATGTATTAGCTTTCCTAGCTCAGCCCACGTATCTATCGTAATATCTTTTTCGAAAATTATATACAGTATTTATATAAAAAAAAACCACCTGGGCTATCTTACCAACCTCATTAGAGATACAGGTTATTAGAAACATCTCTTCGAAAACAAACATCTTCCATGCTTCTTCGTTCTACCGCCGAGACCCACAATTCCTCTGATCCCAGAGATAACGTTATCTTGGCTAAATCGGCAGAATCTAAAACTGAAATAACGAACGTTAACGGACTTAAGGAACTTCCCGCGGTGAGCTTGTGGGTACTTGTATTTACAAGCACAGTTTCGATTGCTTAGTTCTTGATTGGTTGGTTGGTTAGTGTGGAGTTAGTTGGTAAGTGGGTGAGAGTAGAGAGTAGAGGAAAAAAGAGATGGTAGACAGTAGAGAAAAAAAGAGAGAGAATATCATAGACTAAATTTTTGCTATGGTAAATATCAAACATATTCTTTATAATATTTCAAGGAGCTACTTTTTCAAGAATATTCAATACAGAGACAGCAAAAGAGAGTAAACTGAGAGAAAAGAGAAAAGAGAGGAGTGTGGGGGGAGAGAGGGAAGCAATGGGAGGAAGGATAGGGAAAAGGGAGGTTGATTAAGAGAGTGAAGGAGTGAAAAAAGGAGTGAGTGAAGGGGCAGAGAGGGGGAGAAAGGTGGGAGAGGGGAGTAAGTGGGAGAGAAGGGACAGGGTAAGGGAAAGAGTGGAAACAGGGGGGGATGGAAAAAGGTGGGAGAGGGAAGTAAGAGGGAGTGAGAAGAAGAGAGGGGAAAGAGAGGGGGATGGGAGAAGGAGGCGAGGAAGTGAAGGAGGGAGATGAAGATGAGTGAGTGGAAGAGAGGGAGAAAGAGAGGAAGATGGAGGAGTGGAAGAGAGGGAGAAAGAGTAAGAAAAAGAGGAAGAGAGGGAGAAAGAGAGGAAGAAAAGGAGCGAGTGAGATGGATGAAGAGACCAAGGCTACTGCGCCCGTGCCTGAAATGGTTGGTTGTTTTCTACAAAACTGCCGGTAAATTCGAGATCATTGTATCGACATCCAAAACAATTAAGCCACTTTTCCCCGCAGCGCACATACACACACAGACTCCCACTCACATCTCGTGGCGCAGTGGTTAGAGTTCCCGGCTGCCACTACGGAGTTCCGGGTTCGAATCCGGCCCAGGGCTGAAATAATTTCAGTATCGCTGCGCTGCGGGTTGTTACTCCAGCTCTCGTGGGCGGGGAGTTGTGTGTGTGTGCGTGTAAGGTCACAATATTACCCATAGATCGGTCATATACGAGCTCTGAGCGCTCTCCTGGTAGGGAAATAGCTGTCGATCACGAGTCCAACACGTAATCCAAAGACCAAGGTGAATCACACACTTATCGCACTTTATTCTGGCTAACAACGGACGATTTGATTCAGCTGAGGGTCTCCTGATCAGAGTCACTCATCTTTTATGATTGGTGAGTAATTTCCAATCAAAAGAATGCTGACCGAATCACCTTCCAATCCTACGTCCCCCCACTCTTCGACGCGATTGGGTCCCGCGCAGAGACGGAAATGCTGGTTATCGGCGGGGTCCCGGTCGATAGACAACTCGTTCAGAACAACGTTCCCCCTCCCATCCCGTCCTCACCACTTAAGATTTTTTTTTTTTATTATTATTATCATTTCTTAGTTTAACTAGTAATTCTTACCCTCCGACTTAGTTATGGACCAAAAGGTCTCCTGTCGGTATTCTTTTCCTTTGTAATATGTATATGTATATATATATATATATATATATATATATATATATATATATATATATATACACAGTACACACACACATACATACATAAATACACTATGTTGAGACAATGACAAGTGGACGGAAGTAAGAAGCAGAGAAGTCTTAATCAGAGTTTATTCTGAGCTAGTTTTGCTCCACAAGGGTCTTCTTCTTCTTCTAAGAGAGATGCCCCGCTCCCTTGTTCTTGTGCAAAACTTAGTTGCGGTTCAAGAATAAACATGGATACAAGGGTCTTCCATTTCTAACCTCATGATGTGTGTGTGTGTGTGTGTGTGTGTGTGTGTGTGTGTGTGTGTGTGTGTGTGTGTGTGTGTGTATTATATATATATATATATATATATATATATATATACATATATTATATAATATATATATACAATATATATACAATATATATAACATATATATATACATATATATATAATATATATATACGAGAGAGAGGGTTTTGTGTGCGTGTGTGTTTACGTGTGCACACACTTTATTACGTAAATCTACATAATCCTCAAAACAGTTTACGTAACTGAGCTCTGCCCGTGAGTAGCACTTGAGAGCAATTCCTTTTCCTCGTGAGTTCGTGAGGGCGTTCGCATCAGCTCTCCACCTTCTCCCCTCCTTCCCCCATCTCCTCATTCCCCCCACAGTTCCCACACCTTTCCTCCCCTCCAGTCTCTCTCCCCTCTCCTCACTCCACTCTTTGTGTGTTCATTACTGCAACGCCACATACAAAGGGGTCCTACCTCCACTTCTTTCCTACTCCAGAATCCACTCTTCCACTCCCCTCTCTCCCTCCACTACACTCCCTCCATCTCCTCTCCTTCCCCCACCGTCCCCTCTGATGACGTAAATGCCCACAAGGATGGAATTTCACAACCTTCCCGTTGAGAACCCTACCTCCTCCTCCTCCTCCTCCTGAAATGCTGAGGAGGAGGAGGAGATGGAAAGGGCCGAGAGGGAAGGAGAGATAAAGAGATACAGAGAGACAAAGAGAAAGAGAAAGAGAGAGAGAGAGAGAGAGAGAGAGAGAGAGAGAGAGAGGGGGAGGGAGGGAGAGGAGATTATGAGATAGAAAGACCGAGTGAGAGTGAGACATAGAGGGATATATATATATATATTTTTATTTTTATATATATATATATATATATATATATATATATATATATATATATATATATATATATACAGAGAGAGAGAGAGAGAGAGAGAGAGAATGTGTGTAAATTTTTCTCTCTTTCAATGATCATGAAATTAAGAGCGTCGTCATTCAACGCGACCCAATGGTCCATGGAGTTGCCAAGCAGCTTAATCTATCAATTTATTTTTTTCATGTATTCAGGAGACTCTCATGCCAATGTCTAGTAAATTTATACTTCGGAAAACGATAAATTTCTATGAATATGGTGGTCAAGAATGTAATGACTATATGGGGGAGTGCCCCCCTTTCTCCCCTTTCCTCCCCCATAGTCTTGGAAATTTCTGGATCAGTTCTGAAGAGTTGATGTGGAACGAACGTCCAGATCTCCAATCACTACCTTCCTCCTCCTCCTCCTCCTCTCTCTTTCTCTCTTTTTCTTGATTGCGTGATAAGAGGTGCTCGATCCGGCTTCTTACGATAAGGTTTGCCGAGGAGGAGGAGCAGGAGGAGGAGGAAGAGGAGGAGAAGGAGTTTGTGGAGGAGAAAGAGATAAGATTTGTCGGGCTTTAAGGTTATTGGTCTCCTTCTCTCTCTCTCTCTCTCTTATCCATACCCATTTCTTTTGGAGGAATGAGGGAAGGTGGTGGTGGAGGAGGGAGAGGAGGAGGGAGGAAGAGAAGGAGAGGGAGGAAGAGAAGGAAAAGGAAGAAGAGAAGGAAGAGGAGGAGGGGAGAAGGAATAGGAAGAGGAGAGGAGGAAGAGGTGGAGGAGTAGAGGAGGAAGAGGAGGAGGAGTAGAGGAGGAAGAGGAGGAGTAGAGGAGGAAGAACAGGGAGAGAAGAAAATGGAAGATGAGGAGAGAAGGAAGAATAAAAGGTAGAAGAGGAGGGGAGGAGAAGGTTGAGGAAGAGGGTGGAGTAAAGAAGAGGAAGGGGGAAGAGTAGGATGAGAAGGGGGGAAAGGAGGGAGGGGGAGAAACTAGACTGAGGAAGAGGAGGAAGAGGAGGAAGAGGAGGAGGAGGAAGAGGAGGAGGAGGAAGAGGATTTGGAAGAGGAGGAGGAGGAAGAGGAGGAGGAGGAGGAGGAAGAGGAGGAGGAGGAAGAGGAGGAGCTGTAGTTGGAAGCAAAAGATGGACTTGGAGGAGCAACGGCAGTTAAGAGAAAAGGACTTGGAGAATTAGGAGTAGGAGGGGTAGGAATTGGAGGAGGAGGAGGAGGAGTAGTGGGACAAGCATGAGATTAAGGAGGAGGCAGGGGAAACGTGAGGCGATTATATATAGGTCATGAAGAAGCACCTGATAAAAACAAGAAGACAAAACACAAGAGGAAAAGTAAAAAGGCCTTTCGAATTAACTCTTGTAGAGAGGTAGAATAAAATAAATAAATAAATAAATAAATAAATAAAGAGGAGGATAATACAAAGAAAAAGAGAGAAAAAGAGAAGGATTTGCACTGGGAGGCGAATAATGTGGAAAAGAGAAAAAGAGGACATCTACCGAACTGGATGTGAGGGGAGAAGAATGAAATGTAGTCTGGTTGTGGATGCAGAGAGCAGAACGGAGTGGGAAGGTGGGGAGAAAGGAGGAAGGGGGAAGAGAGGAGGAAGGAGGGAAGAGAAAGGAGTAGGAGGGAGGAGAGGGGGAATGGTGGAAGAGACGGAAAGAGGAAGGTGAGGGGGAAAGAGGGAAGAGAAGGAGGGAGGAGAAAGAAGGAAAGAGAATGGGGAAAAGGGAAGAGAGAGGGAAGGAAGAGGAGAGATGAGAGGAGGAAGGGGGGAGGAAGGGGGTAGGTAAAAAGACGGAAAAAGGGATAGGAGGTGGAAGGGTGGAAAGGGGGTGGGAAGAGGGAGGGTGGGAAGAGGGAGGGTGGGAAGAGGGAGGGTGGGAAGACGGAGGGAGAAGGTAAAAGGGAGGGAGGGACGGGTGGGAAGCCCTTTTTATAGCTCGGGATCCTCTTAACATTGACAACAGATCCCAATGTTGCAACAACAGCAGCTTCCTAACAAATACTAATAAACCACAAACAAGCACGCGCGTGCGCACACACATCTTCAAGCATCAGTACATTTAAATTACATCCCGTACTCAGTACAGCATCATGACGCAAATTTTAGCCACGATATATATACAGTATATATATATAGAGAGAGAGAGAAGAGAGGGAGAAAGAGGAGAGAGAGGAGAGAAGAGAGAGAGGATAGAAATTTATCATCCGGTCACCATCCTCCGTTTTTTTATACTTTGGCTTTCTACTGACAATTAGGGTCCACCCCCTGCTTCGCTTCGTCTCTTGTGATTGGCTACATCGATTTTTTTTGTTCTTTATCAAGACGCCCCTAATTTCATAACATTGGTTTATGTATGTCCTGGATACATATTTTTCGCAATTGTTTGGTAATAAAAACCCGCTAATTGGTATCTCCCATAAAAAAAAGGAAACTCTCAGAAACCAGAGAGCCCTTCCATAAGTATTCCAGCGCAAAAGAAAGTTCTTCTGGTCATTCGATTTTTTATTCAATTTATATTTTATTTTTCACTGTATTTTCTTTACTAATTTTGTCCGAATGTTGGAGTTTCGATTTTTGGAAATTTCGATGAGGCCAACCTGTGTCTCATTCTCATTCGCCAAAAAAAAAAAAAAAAAAAAAATTAATAATAATAATAATAATAATAATAATAAAAAAATCAATACATAAAAAATAAAGAAAATACATAAATAAATAATAAAATAAAATAAAATAATAGAATAAAATAAAATAAAATAATAATAAAATTAAATGAATAAACAAATATTTTTTTTATTTTGTTATTATGTACACAACAATTTAGGTTAAGCACATTTCGACCAAACACATTGTAGCACGCTGTGGGCGTGGCTTAAGTGCCAAACCAATGCGATCGGAACATTGATGACCAAATAAGGAAAGGACACAGGACCACCCGGACTAACGCGTATCCAGCATCTCTCCGTCCCCGGACACGCCGGCCGATGTTGCTCCGGGGGTGGGGGGAAGGCAATCTCACGCCGGCTCACGCTATACCAAAATCCGGAGAATTTCTCACGGTGGCACGTTATGACCTAATCTCCCGGAGCAATTCCTCACCCGGAGATGAGAATGAGAGAGAGAGAGAGAGAGAGAGAGAGAGAGAGAGAGAGAGAGAGAGAGAGAGAGAGAGAGAGAGAGAGAGAGAGAGAGAGAGAGAGAGAGAAAGGAAGAGAGAGGGGAGGGAGTGGGGGAGAGTGAGAGAGAGGGAGGATAAAGAGGAAACGAGTCTTAGTCCTATTTTTATCCCTGACCACTTTCGACCGGCGTCTTCCACTTCTATTCATCGAAGTCGCCAAGATGAGTTCGGAAGACCCTCTCCCTCTCCCTCGAACTCGGAGACCTTTGGGTCGAAGTCAGATCGAGAAGGCTACACACATCCTGGTTCCCTGGACGAAGCAATCTCTGGGAACTCTCGAACTCTTAAACAAGGAAGTTGAGGACCCCCCCTTCCCCCGAACTCAAAACAAACAACGGTATGACCCCCCCACCCCCCATCCAGCTCCCCCCAAACCAGGAGCTGTTTATAGTTCGGCCATATTTGTCGAGATCCCGTCCTGGTCCTCTCGAAACAAGTTGCTCCCCCTCCGGTAAAGGGATTTCCCTTCCTCCCCGAGGCGAGGGGGGGGGGGGCGCCCACACCGTCCCGATCTAGCGACAGGTACTTCCTTCTTCCCACTCCCAATCACATTCGCTTGCTCCCTCAGTCTTCTGGTCTCAGCGTGCGAGAAATTAAATAAAACAAATAAATAAATAAATAAATATATAAATAAATAAAAATAAATAAAAGATAAATAAATAAAATAAATAAATATATAAATTAAATAAATATATAAAACAAAAAATAAAATAAAGTAAAATATAAATAAAAGAATAAATAAAATAAAAAAATAAAAATAAAATAATAATAATAATAACAAAAACTTAATTAAAACAAACAAATAAATCACTATCGTTGACGCCTTCTCTTGTCCTTTCTTCTCCCCCTTCAATCACTCTTATCTTCTTTTCATTCTTATCTTTCACCCCCTCTTTCTCTATCACATCTCCATAAAAACCTTCTTCCTCCGCTCTCGTCCTTATTCCGGCAAATGGACTTCAATATCTCAAAGTGCGGCGTGTTCAACGTAGGTTTACAAAACCCAGAAAGCAGGCAGAGCTTAGATAACACAGTTTTAAAGATAACTCAGTGCGAGAGAGAACTGGGAGTTCTAGCGAGTCCTGACCTTAAATCCATGAAATAGTGCATTAGCGCCAGGAATAGAGCTAACAGAACATTAGGTTTCATTACTAGTACATTTACGAGTAAAAGTGCAGAGGTAATTATCAAACTTTCTGGCGTTAGACCCATCCTTGACTATGCAGTTCAGTTTTGGTCTTCATCCTATAGAATGGATATCAGTTCACTAGAATCAGTACAGAGGAGCATGACTAAAATGATACATGGGCTCAGAATTTTACCTTACGAAGAGAGGATTAGGCACCTTAACTTAAGACTCTGGAAAGACGCAGGATTTGGGGTGATCTAATAGACGTGTTCAAGTGGATCAAAGGCTATAACAAGGGTGACGCAAATAACAATGTCATCATATTAAGACAACAGGCAGGATTCGCAGTAATAGATTTAAATGGGACAATTTTAGATTTAAGAAGGAAATAGGCAAGACCTGGTTTACCAATAAGGTGGTCAACGAATGGAATTGACTTAGTAACCATACGGAGTATAGTCAACACTGAAATTATTGGTTGTTTGAAGAAAAGGTTAGACAACTTTATGGATGGGGATGACATGTGGTAATGGACATGCAACTACCTAATGTCTTCTTCATTCTTATGTTTTTATGTTCATCCCATCCCCATACCTTCTGGCTTTCATTAACACACTCCTTTCTTATATATACAATAACATAAGAATGTAGGAGACAGCAAAAACAATAAGGCGACAATGGAACTGCCTAGTGTAGGCCTTATGGTCTCTATGTTCTTATATATATTCTTTATTCCAATTTACAGACCTCCATGCAAGTGGTGGTCGCTTCCCATATTCTTAGACTCCATACCCAAGGCCAAGACGGCGGCTTCGGCCGCAGGCAGAGAACCTCGCAGCGGTATCTCTTTACTCTATTGTAATCAAAACATAGTTACTCCCCTTCCACAGTCGCGATTGGTCATCACGTAATCGCGTCGACCAATCACTTCGGGTTTTAGCTCAACGTCATCAAGGAGGGGGCGGGGTCGAGCTTGATACCATTGCTTGCGCGTTGGTTGTGGCACGGTAGGCTTCAACCTCGACTCGTTACACACAACCGTATCCTGACTTCAACCAGTGACTGCCACGTGCCCTGGCTGTCCACACACGATGGGAAAAGGATGGGGGGGGGTTTGGAATCAGCTAAATGTCTTCTGGCATGAGCTATTCACCTTCAACTTAACACACACACAATTTCCGGGAACTTCCATGTTTTTGTCTTTGTCCTCTACAATCCTCATATGTCGACAAACAGCAGTGGGACAATGGGAGGAAAAAGGATATTAAAAGAATGCGAGAAGAGAGGGAGGGGAGGGAGGGGAGGGAGGGAGAGTGGGAGAGAGGGAGAGAGGGAGGGGAATAGGAATCCACGCCCTCCACATACCTTGGATATTTGGTCTTTCCAATCTAATATATCCTCTTCATCATTTCTGCAGAATCTTGACAACACCTACCGCCCACGTCCCTACCTTCGGTGATTACTGGGTTCGAACCTCAGCGTGCTCTGCACCACCTCTATCACCATCATGGGTACTCTTCCACCACCACCACCATATATCACACCACAACTACTATCACCATCACCACCACCACCACCATTCGGCGTGTTACAAATCCGGGCCGCCATCCTCCCACCCCTGCTGCCGCCGACCTGAGCTACCCGGTGTTGTTGTCTATATATGGGCAGACCATCCTCTGTTCAGGCGCCCGACAGACTGTCTGCCTGCCTGGATGCCTGCCTGCATGCCTACCTGACCTGTCTCCATACCTGCCTACCTGCATGCATGCATGCCTTCCTGACCTGTCTGCATGCCTACCTGACCTGCATGAATGCCTTCCTGACCTGTCTGCATGCCTGCCTGACCTGTCTGCATGCCTGCCTGACCTGTCTGCATGCCTGCCTGACCTGTCTGCATGCCTGCCTGACCTGTCTGCATGCCTGCCTGTCTGTCTGACTACCTGCATACCTATTTGCCTGGCCTGCCAGACTGTTTGCCTGATTCTTTGACTGCCCTCACTGCCTATAATGCTTGCTTGCCTCACCTGCTCCTCATCCGACTGACCAATATCTGCCAAACTTGCCTGTCTGCCATCTTACGTACCTCTGACATGAATACATGGATACTCTGCCTAACTATCCGACTTGTGTACATGCCCCACTCGTCTGCCCGCTTCTTGCCTTCTCCTCCTCCTCCTACGAGGTCTTCCAACAGCGATAGCTAGACTATTGCTAAGTTTCGCCTTCATTCTGTGTGTGTGTGTGTGTGTGTGTGTGTGTGTGTGTGTGTGTGTGTGTGTGTGTGTGTGTGTGTGTGTGTGTGTGTGTGTGTGTGTGAGAGAGAGAGAGAGAGAGAGAGAGAGAGAGAGAAATGGGGACAGGGAGAGGGAGAGGGAGAGGGAGAGAGAGAAATGGAGAAAGGGTGGAAAATATAAAAGGAGAGAGAAATGGAAAGAGGGTGGAAAATATAAAAGGAGAAAGAGAAATGCAGCGAGGGAAAGGGAAAGAGAAAGGAGAGAGAGAGAGAGAGAGAGAGAGAGAGAGAGAGAGAGAGAGAGAGAGAGAGAGAGAGAGAGAGAGAGAGAGAGAGAGAGGAGAGAGAGAGAGAGAGAGAGAGAGAGAGAGAGAGAGAGAGAGAGAGAGAGAGAGAGAGAGAGAGAGAGAGAGAGAGAGAGAGAGAGAGAGAGAGAGAGAGAGAGAGAGAGGGGGGGGGGTGGCGGACTTCAAAAAATGGGGGCCGTTCCTTATCGACGGAAGCTCCTGGTTGAGTGACAGATCGACAGACGGGTGAACAGAGGTCCTGTCCCAATAAAGTCTCGTTAAAACCTCGAGTGGGACCGATAGAAATGGACAGGATGTTTGCCTGGGAGCCTGCCATGGATGGCCCATATCGCCAGGGAGGGGGGTACGCCCCTCGGAAATAATATAAATATCGATCAAGATTTTTTTTTTTTTTCAATATGAACTATTACAGTAGGACCACAGTTCTATGTACATATGCGTGCACGCACACACGCACGCACGCACAAACACACACACACACACACACACACACTGAACTCGACGGCGCAGTGGTAGCGTTCGCGTCCGCCACTACAGCGGTCCGGGTTCGAATTCCGCCCAGGGCTGAAATAATTTCAGTATCGCTGCGCTGCGAGTCGTTACTCCAACTCTCGTGGGTGGGGAGTTGGGTGTGTGTGAGTGTAAGGTCACAGCATTACCCATAAATTGGTCATATATGAGCTTTGAGCTCTCTTCCGGGAGGGAAATAGCTATCGATCACGAGTCCAACACGTGATACAAGACAATGGTGAATACACACAATGGGGGTAGAGGGGTGGGCACCCCACATACTGGGAAGGTTCTATTACCAGCGATGATTAGTGAATAATAATTAGAGACGATTAGTGAACTACTGCAAATAAAAGACGGGATACTGTGAGCTGGTCACTCTCCTATTCGCTCGCTTATGTAAGACTACGTAGAGTCACAAAAAGAAGGTCCTACCCACTTTGTCAACAAAACACACACACACACACCTTTTCTGTGTGTGCTAAGACAATGCTGATACCAACACAGTCTAGCAAAATGCTGAAGTACTTATCTTCTTAACTATACAAACTCCCATTATATGAGCAAACACGTCAACAAGCTCACACTTGCCTGGGTATACACACAGTAATTACACATGTGCGAACGAGTGCGCACGCACCCACACACACACAGACGTACATTCCTACGCCATTCTGGAAACAACTAGGAGTGGAGGAAGAAGAGGAAGAAGTGGAAGGTGGAAAAGTTGGAAGAGGAAGAAGAGGAGGAAAAAGAGAAAGTATGTATAAATTATATACACCACGGACTAAAATCTATTGTCTCCAAATTTGCTGATGACACAAAACTGTGCGGAATGGCGAATGATTACTTAAACCAATGAGATATTCAAGAAGATTTAGATAAACTACAGCAATGCTCTGAAAGGTGGCTCATGAAATTTAACTCAAGTAAATATAAGGTTATATAAGTACGTATTTGGAAATTCGTTAACAAAAGTGGACAGTGAAAAATATCTCGGCGTAATTATCAGTAATGATCTCAAATCATCTATACAGTGTATTTCCGTCGCTGAGAAAGCAAGTAAAATAGTAGGGCCGATTACGCGATCTTTTTATTTCAAAAGTCCATCTGTCATTAACAAGCTATATAAAACGTTAGTTCGTCCGCATTTGGAATATGCTGTTTCCGTATGGTCACCGAATCTCATTAAAGACATGGACAGATTAAAAAAAAAGTACAACGGCGAGCCACAAAACTGATTCCAAATATCAGAAATAAATCATATGAAAATCGACAAAAACATATGAATCTCTTTCCCTTATGATTCTGAAGGTCCTGGGACTTTGCAACATCAAAATTGACGAAACTTTTACACTGAATGTGAATTGGAGAAGGAATAATGGTCTCAAACTGTCAGGGTGTAGATTTAAGTTGGAAGTGGGTTGAAACATCTTTGCCAACCGTGTAGTCATTGAGTGGAATAAACTTCCTGCAGAGGTAGTGCAATGTACTACAGTTCGATGTTTTAAAATTCATTTAGATAAACACATAAGAAATATGCTGTAATGCCTGCCATTTATATTCTACTTTATCTATGTATTCATTATCTATTCATTTATAAACATTTATATATTTTTTCAATTAATTTATTATGAATTACTATAATCTATCTGTTTATAATGTTCATTATCAATTTGTTTACTTTTTCTGCATCCGACCTAGTTATGGACCAAAAGGTCTCCTGTCGGCATGCTCCTCCTTTGTGATTCTTTGTAAGAGGAAGAGGAAGAGAAAAAGGAAGAGAAAAAAGAGAAAGAAAAAGAAGCAGAAGAGGAAGAAGAGGAGAAGGACAAGAGGAAGGTGAAGAAGAAGAAAAGGAAAAGAAAGAAGAGGAGGATAAAACGTCTCGCATCTCGCCAGAACAAAATCCATTATGTCAGCGTGTTAATGGATTCAGAAGGTCCTCTTTCCTCACGCAAAAAAAAAATAATAATAAATAAATAAATAAATAAATAAATAAAAAGTGAATAAAATAAGTATAAAAAAAAGATGGCGCCAATTCGGGCGTTGGTGTGTTCCCTGACCCTGCTGCCTCTTCCTCAACCCCCTCCAACCCCACGCCCCTCCACCGCTTGACATGCTACGCCGCCGCTGCCACCGCCCCGCCCTGCCATTCCTCCTCGTACGACCACACCCACCCACGCCCAACAGCCGAACGCCCCCTTCTCTACCCAGTCAGGGCTCCCCAAAGAGATATATCATGTCCCTTGGCAAAGTGTTAGGTATATCATGCAACAGTAACTTATTGTGTGTGTGAGGGAGAGGGAGAGGGAGGGAGAGAGAGGGGAGGGAGAGAGAGAAAGAGAGAGCGAGGGAAGAGAAAGGGGAGGGAGGGAGAGAGGAGAGTGGAGAGGGTGAGAGAAGGGGGAAGAGGGGATAGGGGGAGAGAGAAGGGGGAAGAGGGGATAGGGGGAGAGAGAAGGGGGAAGAGGGGATAGGGGGAGAGAGAAGGGGAGAGGGGGGAAGAGAGGGGGAGGGAGAGAGGGGAGAGAAAGAGGGGAGAAAGGGGGAGAGGGGGGAGTGCGTGGGAGTGAGGGGAGAGAAATCAAAACTTAGGGCTGTGGGTCGAAATTGGAGGGAAGTTTCAGATTGGCGTAAGTAGTCTCAGTTACACAAATTAAAACAATTTCTTTCCAATTATCTCTTTTCGACACACCCTCCCCTCCCCTCCCCTCCCACCTCTTTGAAAGGAGACGCAATGCACCAATTGCTCTCCAAATAAGAGAGCTAACTATCTCGGCAACTAACAACTCCTATTCAATCTCCCAGTTAGAAGGGAGTGGGTGGAGGGGTGTTGTGCTCCCAGGAACATAAGAATATAAAATTTTGATTAAACAATCGCCAGACGACTTTATTCATCTCAATGAGGGGAGAGGATAAACGGGATGGATGGGTTATGCCTCCCCCCCTAATCTTAGGGCGTAGGGTCCCCCTACTGCTGAAACGAATCACCTAGTTTTATCCCTAACAATATCAATCGCTATCACCAAGT
>NC_134809.1:2771807-2781807 GCF_046742065.1 Oratosquilla oratoria
AAATAAAGGCTCCGTCCTCATATGGTGTTTATCTCGTCAATCTTGTCGGCAGACTGCCACTTTTAAACATATATATATATATACATACATACATGTACATGCATTCATATACATATACATATATACATACATATATATATATATATATATATTGTACGTCTTCTAAGTCTACCAATGTGGCCAGGAGGTTGGTACCGACCTTCTTATTCCCCAAAGAATTGCGAACATCATCCTTACAATTCAGGAGACCTGCAAAGGCTATCCCCACCCCCCCGCTCCTCTAACGAGGAGGAAACCCGACCGCTAACAGCCAGATAACACCAATACACGACAAACATGCGAAACTGGCACTGTCCAGGGCCTCTCGACTACAAGGACCGTTCCAGGTAGAGGAGGGTCGGGCGGTCCATCAGCCTCGAGACGACGACGACGACGACGACGACGACGACGACGACGACGACAGGCACCAGAGCAACTCCACCCCCCCCACCCCGCGGGATGAGACGATCAAGGCTCGAATTCGAGAGCCCATGGGACGAAGGAAGGAGGGAAAGGAAAGGAAGTTGGGGGAAGGGGAAGGAAAGGGAAGGACGTTGGGGGAAAGGGAAGGGAAGGGTAGGGAAGGGAGGGTAAAGGTAGGGAAGGGGAAGGGAAGGGGAGAGGGATGGAAGTTGAGGAAAGGGGAAGGGAAGGGGGGAGGGAAGGAAGTTGAGGAAAGGGGAAGGGAAGGGGAAGGGGAAGGGAGGTACACTAAGAGAGGAGGTAAAATGAGAGAGGAGGGAAATAAAAAGGAGGGAAAAGAATGGGGTAAAGGGCAGGAATAAGGGAGGGATACGGGAGGGAAAGGGAGGGGAAGGAGGGAGAGGAGGGGGATGGGGTAAATGAGGACTGAATAGAGGACAGAAAAGATGAGAAGAGGGGAGAGAAAGAGAGAAGAGGAAGAAAAAGAAGAGGAGAGGGGAAAGGAGAGAAGAGGGGAATGGAGTGGAAAGAAGTAAGAGGGAAGGAGAGAGAGGTGAGAGAGAGAGGAGGGAGAGAGAGGAGGGAGGGAGAGGAGAGAGGGAAGGAGATGAGACCAGGGCGGTGGGTAGAGCGGGGAGAGGAAAGGAGAGAGGGAGAGGAAAGGAGAGAGAGAGAGGAGAAGGGAGGGGGGAGAAGGGAGGGGAGAAGAGGAAGGAGGGAAGAGGAAGAGTGGGGCTAAGAAAGGCCGAAGGAACTGAAGAGGTCAGGTTTCCGTTACTGGAATGCGAGAGGACGAGAATCCGAGATAAATCAAATCAACAAAATCAAGAAACTGGAGTTTAGAAATACATGGGACTGGGGAAAAGAAATAAAGTCGTAACGCTACGCTCGTGGAGTCCCGTCTATGGGCTTCCATCGATCAACGCCTAGACTCAATTTCTTCACCTATCCATTCGATACTATTACACTAAGTCATCCAATTTTCCTGACAACATTCTAATCATTCTTGAACTATCTTCCACTAGTAAACTCCTATCTCAACTATTACTAGAATAATTTCAATGAAATTGTGTGTTCTGCACCGCCTTCAAATTATCCTAATTACAAATCAGTTGTTGACTCATTATAGTAAGTTCCTCCTTGTATAGAGTAAGGTTCTCAGGTAAGGGAAGACTCACTTCACTCAGTACTCCCTAGTTCGATATCCAAAGCCTTCTTCCGCCTCATCAATATTTCTTTTCTTATTGGCGAGCTTTAGCATCCCCTGCCCACTGCAATACTGTATCTTGCATCTTTCTTATATTTTCAAGGTTAATGATCTTCAGAACTCAAAGGCCTGCGACCTTTTCCTCTTGAAGAGATCAAGCAACACCAACATGTCTGAAACACCTCACCTTTTTCTTTATGTTTATTTACATTTTGCAAATCCACCTGAAAGTTACGTCCTACTTTCCCTCCACTGGAACGCTTTGGGACTTTCTTACCCTCTGATGCCTTTCCACCTGTCTAAGACTAGCAATCTTTTATGACGGGAACCTCAAGACAACTCTTCACCTACAACGGCCCTTAACTTTGAGCTGGAATACTCTTCCTTCTTTCCATTCCGTAACGGCCCTCTGTGGTCGATCTATTTCTGTACTTTGTTTTGGCCTTTAGTTGCTTTTTAAAATATACATTAAACATGACCCCCTCCTATAATCCTCTTAGCATTTCATAGGTGACACTTTTATTAAGTAACTTTTTGGGTCTTTCTGTTTTCTTTCATTTCCACAGTTGTATATGTACGTATGTGTACGCGAGACAACGAGAGAGAGAGAGAGAGAGAGAGAGAGAGAGAGAATGTCAGAAGTACATAGGTCATAAGTGAACGATGACGCCTGAATGGGCGGCGCAGGGAGCGAGGGCGTGGGCGTGGCCGCCTAAGAGCACCTTCGGGAGGAAAGGATGAAGAAGGGCAAAGGATTGTGTTTCGTCGCCCATAACCAGCGCTTCTATCCTTGAGGATAACATCGCCCCGAATGGAGGTCAAAAGAGGTGGAAAAGAAGAATGGGAGGAGAGGAAGAGAAGAGGAGGGGAGAACATAAGAAAGGTGAAGATGAAAAGGGTGGAGGCGAAGATGAGAAGGGTGGAGGTGAAGATGAGAAGGGTGGAGGCGAAGATAAGAAGGATGGAGAACAGAAAAGTAAGGCAAGAAGGGAAGATGAGAAGGAGGAGAAGGTGATAGGGGATGGTGAGGGTGAGAAGGACGAGGAGAGGGTGAGAAGGACGAGGAGAGAGTGAGGAAGGTGAGAAGGGTGGAGGCGAAGATAAGAAGGATGTAGAACAGAAAAGCAAGGCAAGAAGGGAAGATGAGATGGGGGAGAGAAGGTGATAGGGGATGGCGAGGGTGAGAAGGACGAGGAGAGAGTGAGGAAGGTGAGAAGGGTGGAGATCAGAAAAGCAAGGCAAGAAGGGAAGATGAGATGGGGGAGAGAAGATGATAGGGGATGGCGAGGGTGAGAAGGACGAGGAGAGAGTGAGGAAGGTGAGAAGAGGAGGAGAAAGGGAAGGAGAGGATGAGGCAGGGGAAGAGAACAAGAAGAGAGAGAGAGAAGGATGAGAAGGGCGAGAACAAGAAGAGAGGGAGAGAAGGATGAGAAGGGCGAGGACAAGGATGAGGAAGGAGAGGAGAAGAGGAGAAAGGGAAAGAGAGAAGACTAAAGGGGAGGAGAGGAAGAGAAGGGTAGAGGAGAGGAGAGAGGAGGGTCAAGAGGGAAAGAAGTACGATGGGAAAGAAAGTGGTGATGGGTGGATGAAGGGAGGCGGGAAAAGAGAGGTGGAAGTGGAAGGCAGGGAGAGGGAGGAGGATGAGGAGGATAAGTAAGAGGAAGGAGAGGGAAGATGGAGGAGGAAGAGGAAGGACAAGGAAGGATGTGGAAGGATGAGGAAGGATGAGTAGTAGTAATAGTAATAGTAGTAGTAGTAGTAGTACCAGGATGATGAGAATGAGTAGAAAGAAATGGAGGAGGATGAGAATGAGGTTGAAGAGTAGGAGGAAATGGAGGAGGAGGAAAATGAGGAGGAAATGGAGGAGGATGAGAATGAGGAGTAGGAGAATGAGGAGGAGATGGAGGAGGCGGCGATGGAGGGAGGTAGGTAGTAAACGGCAGAGTGACGTGAACGATGAAACACGGGGGAAGTTTATGACGAAATGGAGGGTCCGCCGCCCCTCCTACTATCACCACCCCCACCACCACCCGAAACGATCGTACATTTGCCTCGAGGCGATACACTAATGCCCCATTCCCGCCAACGCGGGCAGAAGCTCCGATGTTGGAACGACTCCACCCGCCCCAAAGTGCCAACAAATGATGCCAATCGAAGAGACGCCCGTCTTCCAGGCCAGTGATTGCCATGCTGTCGTGGCAAAGTGACGTGGGGGGGGGGGGGGAGCACAAGGGGGTGGGGAGAAGGGGGAGGGGAGAAGGGGGAGGTGGAGGATTAAAAGTACAACGAGAAAAAAGGAAAAGGACAAAAAGGAGACGGAGAAGGCGAGGGAGGAGGAGACGATGACGAAGAGGAAGAAGCAAGAGGAGGAGGACATGAAGAGGAGGCAGCAAAAAGAGTAGGAGGAAGAAGAAATATGGCGAAGACGAAGAAGGCGAAGACGAAGAAGGCGAAGTACAGTAGAACAAGAAAGTGAAGGAGTAGGCGAAGGAGACGAGGAAGAGGAAGCAGGAGGAAGAAGGGGGGAGACGGAGATAAAAAAAAATGCAAAGACAAAGTAGAAGGAAAATAGGAATACGATAGAAAGAAGAAAATGAAAACTACACTGAAGAAAACAAAGACAACATTGGCGACGACGAAAAAAAAAAAAAAGGAAGAAGGTTGAGAAGACGGAGAAGTTAAAGAAAAAAAAAGACGAGGAGAGCAATGAAGAAAAAGACGACGAAGACAAAGAAGAAGAGGAGAACCAACTAAGACGACATAAGCCTCCAATCTTCACCTTCTCGCCCTTCCCTATCAACAACACACTGACGCGCCCAACAGAATCTATACTAGCTAAGGCCATGGCGGAACGCTCTTATTCTATCTGCCGCCAGGCGATTTTATTCATCGGGAGTGACAAAATGAAAGAGAGAGAGAGAGAGAGAGAGGAGAGAATCTCGCTATGGAGCTCCACTCCACACATTCTATTCTGGCGAGCGGCGGGGAGTTCTATTAAGCTGAGTGGGTCGCTGGATGTGAACGGGCTAGACTGAACTCTTTGCTCTGTCCCATCGCATCACATATGATACATTGAAGGATTTTGTTCTGGCTAACGGCTGGTGAGTTTAGCCAGAGACAGGACCCCACGAGCGTTGTTCGTTTCTTATATACTATGATTAGGTAAACACAAAGAGAAGTGTGAATGGGGTTACTGCTGGTCACCTCCTCTCCATTCTCCATAAGCAAGCTAACAAGCACACAAAAATAAATAAATGAATAAAAAATAATAAAAAATAAAAAATTAATAAATAAAATAAATTAAAAAATAATTATAATAATAAAATCAAAATAATATGTAAAACAAATAAAATACAATAAAAATAAAATTCAATAATAATTAAAAATATATATATATAAATAAAGTTGTACATTTTAATTTTCCTGTTAGCGTGTAACTGACTATGCTTATCGCCAAGCGACTCTATTCAGCTCAGGGAAACTGCATCATCAAGCAGATGAAACAATTCATCACGAGAATGGTTGTCAAAAGGTTCCAAATGTCAGATTTTGGTTAGTTTGGTTATTCACGAACTTGTGAACAATTGTGAACAGCTCAATATCAAAAGACTTCGTACACAAACTTTGTATAAGAAATAAAAAACGGGCTCGATTCCCAACACCCACAGACGATTCCCACGCGCCCTGGCTATCCAAGCACAAGGGGCAAAGGACACTACGCTCCCCTAGACTGATTAAAATCACGTGGCGACAGCCAGAATCAAATCAAAACAACTTTAGTTTCAGACTGTACCGATACACGAACTTGAGCCTCCCACTGTGCCAGCACACGGTCTTAAGACTTCGACTGTAGACGTTTAGTCCCGGTGGTTCCTGGTTGGGAAGTTCTTCGTCTTACTCCTCTTCGTCCGGCGGCGCCAAGTCCACTAATGTCCAGACGGGGAGCAAAAATCCGCCCCCCAGACCTGACTCAATCCCCGCCCGTGCCTTCTCAGCCAACACAATCACACTCCCCCCTCCAATACTGCTGACACGTCACGCCGTCAACCACGAGTACGCGTCACTGTCTACGACGGGTGCGGACGACAAAGACGGGACTGGCGAGGTTATTTTTGGTACACCCGAGTGAGGCTGGGTTTTAGGGGTTGGAGCCATGTTATGGGGGTTTGAAGGAGCAACGTTAACAACCTTTCAGTATCACTTAGTCTATGTTATGGCTTGTGTTGGATGTTTTTTATCCAACCCAGAAGAAACTGTGGATATATGGGTATTCAATATTACCTTCTTCATTAACCTTTTTCGTACCATGACATACTTTCATTATTTTTTATGGTTTAAAAACAAAATAATAAAACAAAATAATAAAACAAAACAATAAATTAATAAATAAATATAATAATAATAAAAAATAAAAACAGAACATTATATCTGGTTGAAATATACAACTGCATCTCTCGACTTTCATCACAGACATATTACGCGGAGTTTGGCACCGTCAGCGACGCACAACGTTCCGTGCACTTGCAATGCACATCATCATGGGATAAACAGAAAGGTAACTCTCCATTGTGCTTTACTACATCTTTCCGCGGAGCCATCTGAGTGCGAACCTCGACATCGATGTCTGTAGCTAGAAAAGTCGAAAGTGACAGCAACATATATATATATATATATATATATATACACACACACATATATACACATTAATTTTCACATTGCTGAATAAAATTGACTGCTTGCATCTATGTATGATAAAGTTGAATGTCATTTGTTACGAAACAAATAAACAAGTTAATATAAATAATAGGAACTTAGGGTCAGGTCATGAAATCAGAACCGTCATAGGGCCACCTGTGTCCAACGTGCACGAAGAGCCAAGACAAGAGGCAGCTACCGGATCCCGTGAAGACTGAGAGAGAGAAAAAAGGTGAATAAAGAATGGTCTCGTGACAGATACCCTGCTCATGCGATCGGTTGCGACACGACCGCCGATATAACGACGACGACAAAGACGACCTCAATAAGTCTGTCGAACTATTCTTAGACGGCTTTTTACTATTTGTGGCTCGATAACGCAAGACGGATTGCGTCATAAGCAGTAAAGTACCATTTCGAGGGTGATTACGCTTCACACATATAGTTCTGGCCAATAATTATAATACACAACCTTATTCACACTCACTCACACACACACACACACAGGACTCGATGGCGCGGTGGTAGAGTTCCCGACTGCCGCTACGGCGGTCCGGGTTCGAATCAGGCCCAGGGCTGAAATAGTTTCAGTATCGCTGCGCCGAGGGCCGTTACTCCAACTCTTGTGGGTGTATGTGTGTGTATGTGTGTGTATGTGTGTATGTGTGTGTGTGTGTGTGTGTGTGTGTGTGTGTGTGTGTGTGTGTAAGGTCACAGCATTACCCATAGATAGGTCATATACGAGATCTAAGCTCTCTTCCGGGATGGAAATAGCTGTCGATCACGAGTCCAATACGTGATCCAAGACTATGGTGAATCACACACACACCCGTGTGTGTGTGTGTGTCGTCTGAAGGCGAGACAGCTGAGTGGAAAAGATAAGAAAACAAGGGTTGGATCAGGAAAGATACATTGCTGACGTTTCGATTATCGTCAGCAATACGAGTATAGTGTTCCTCAACCAACGCATGTTTTCCTACCACCTACACACACACACACACACACACACACAAACGTACACAAAGACAAAACATAAGAAAGTAACAGCAACAATAGCGTTATATATATATATATATATATATATATATATTTTTTTTTTTTTTTTTTTTTTTTTTTTTTTAACCTCTTGAGAGATATCTGTGAAGGGGCGAAGACACTAGGTAGGAACAAAAGAATTTTGGACAACTTAGTTCCCTGAAACTAAAAGCGTTAAGACAACTCGAGTATTGACTTACTACCACAATAACTTGTACCATCTAACTAAAACTATTGAACAACTAAACGACAAGGAGACTCTTCGTCATGACAATGCATTCATATTTTTTTTCTGCTTCATTATATGACGATTTTATTCAGCTAAGAGCAGAGTTAACTAAATAATTCATTGCACTAAAGGCCTCAATCTTCACATAAACATAAAAGACGGGAATCCACGAGCACAGTTGGAGGGGGGGGAGGGATGACAGCATTTGTTCAACTCGCTGTTGATCCTAAGATTTCTTAGAACCCTCGAAAAAAAAGGGGGGGGGGGGCTAGTCAACTCTTTCCATAATGCAATCGCAATTTGACCACGATAGACTGTATACCCTGTATCGTCCTGCAACATGGCCATGCACTCCCCCATGATCACTGAAAAGCTGGCTACCCCACGCCCCCTACCACCTCCTACCATTTACCACCCACCCACCCACCACACGGGTAAGAGGGGGCAACCAATTAAGAGCCCGGCCACCTAAACATAAAATGCTAAACTCCAAATAGGTCGGCAGAGTTCAATCTAATTCTCAGGCCCCTCGCGGACAAAGTGAGAGACAGAGGGAGAAGAGGGAGGGACGGAAGGAGGAAGGGAAGGAGAGAAGGGAAGTAGGAAAGTAGGAAGTAAGGAAGGAGGGAGGGAGGAAGGAAGGGAAGGAAGGAGGGAGATAGATATAGGTAGATAGAGAACAAGAGAGAGAAAAGAAAGTGAAGGAGAGAGAGAGAGAGAGAGAGAGAGAGAGAGAGAGAGAGAGAGAGAGAGAGAGAGAGAGAGAGAGAGAGAGAGAGAGAGAGAGAGAGAGAGAGAGAGAGAGAGAGAGAGAGAGAGAGAGAGAGAGAGAGAGAGAGAGAGAGAGAGAGAGAGAGAGAGAGAGAGAGAGAGAGAGAGAGAGATATGTAGACAAATAGAGAGAAACACGACCACACATGTAAACCCTGGAATATCTTCTTCGGCCAGAACCCACCAAGACCCTCAAGGTAAGATAATCCATCACCCCCAGGGGGTCTTGGTCTTGGGAGGAGAACACCCAGCCCTCTGGAGACTCCTCCCCCTGGGGAAACCCATGATTATTGGTCTTTCCGATTGCAGTCGCACACACACAAACACACACGCGCACACTCGGTCCAACCACCCATGTTGCACCACCCAGTCAATCAGCCAATCAGCGCCGTCGTTCGTCTTGTACACCAAGGGACTGATACTTGGAAACTTTTGGTCTCTCCTTTCCCTCAGCGGTGGTGGTGGTAGTGGTGGTGGTGGTAGTGGTGGTGATGGAGGCTGTGGTGGTGGTAGTAGACAAGCACTTCCATACCAAGCCATTGTACACATACGCACACGCATACACACAAAGAGGAAAAGAACAACACTACAGATTTTTTCTTTCTTTCTTTTGTTACTTCGCCCATACAGACGTTCGGTTTCCAAAAAAACGCAAAGATAACCCCGCTCCCCCACCCTCCCCCACTCCCTCCCTGCACCTGCTAAATATCATCATGCCAGAAACTTTGCTCCTTCCATCGACGCTCGTCAACAAACTCCACCAAACTGGCAGCGGTTATCCTCTCTAGGGAGAGGAGAGGGAGAGGGGAGAGGAAGTGGAGAGCGGGACGGAGGGTGATGGCTGAGTAAGTTGGAGAAAAAAGTAGGGAATGAGAGAGGAGGGATGAGAGGAGGGATGAGAGGAGGGATGAGAGGAGGGATGAGAGGAGGGATGAGAGGATGGATGGGGGAGGAGGAAGGGGGGAGGGGAGAAAGAGGGAGGGGGAGAAAGACAAAGAGGGAGAGTGGGAACAGAGAGAGGACAGAGAGATAGAGAGGTGAGCGAGGACAGAGAGAGAGAGAGAGAGAGAGAGAGAGAGAGAGAGAGAATGAGAGAGAGGGAGAATGAGAGAGAGAGAGAGAGAGAGAGAGAGAGAGAGAGAGAGAGAGAGAGAGAGAGAGAGAGAGAGAGAGAGAGAGAGAGAGAGAGAGAGAGAGAGGTCTGGCTCCGGTGTATGTTCACCGGAGTGGAAGACGAGGTTCCCTTCTTGGATTCCTGTTTTCATTCACTAGAAAGGTCGAAAAAGGGGGGGAACGGTCACGGGGACGGACGGAGAGAGGACGAAGACGAGGGAGCACGGGAGAGGAGGAAGGAGTAAGGGGAAGGGGGGAGGAACAGGGAGAAGGATGAAGGAGTAGGGGGAGACGATGGAATGATGGAGTAGGGGGAAGGAGAGGGGGGAGGGGGAGAAAGGAGAGGGGGAAGGGGGAAAAAGGAAAAGGGGAAGGGGGAGAAATGAGAGGGGGAAGGGGGAGAAATGAGAGGGGGAAGGGGGAGAAATGAGAGGGGGAAGGGGGAGAAATGAGAGGGGGAAGGGGGAGAAATGAGAGGGGGAAGGGGG
>NC_134809.1:2786807-2789307 GCF_046742065.1 Oratosquilla oratoria
TATATATATATATATATATATATATATATATATTATACATATATATTCATTGGGGGTGGGGGGAGGGTAAATTTTTCTAGTGTTTTTTTCGTGGTTTTTTTTTAAGGGATTTAGGGGGAGAAGAGACATTTCACTTTATCCAACGGGTCCTGAGTCTAATTCTCATCAAGACTATGGTAGCCACGAAGGGGGGAGGGGGGAATGGAAGGGGGGGGAGGATTCGCCGCACTGAAGAGGTTAATCATGACATTCTAAAGTTTGATAAAGTGGAGATCTCTCCATCTTGAAGCAATTCCTCGATGTCAACTCTGAGCAACCGCGACATTCTTCATATTCCAAGGCACAACCACCCCCACACCCACCTCCACCCCAACATGAATTTCAATCATTTTATTCTGGCTAACCTCAGACGATTTTCTTGAGGTAGGGAGACGAATTGGGGCGGAAAAAGTGTCTCGATTTCAGAGGAGTCGTTCAAGTCAGGAGGGGCTTTCCTGCATCAATGGTCGTCACCGGGAATTGCAGGACTCGAACTTGGGGTCCAAAGCGTGCCAATGGACGATCGGAACCAGCCAGCTGATAACACACACACACACACACACACACACACACACACACACACACACACACATATATATATATATATATATATACACGTATATATATATATATATGGAATAAAATAAATATATAAATAGAATAAATAAATCGAAATTCGAAAATGTCACCACAGCCTAAAGTCCTGCCCTACAATGAATAAAATCGCCCGTAGCCATCCAGAAAAAATAAATGTAAAAACCAAAATGTCCACCGCAGCGAGTGGATTAAAGGGGATGGTAGGTACCAGTGCCACAACACACTCGAGAGCCCGTGGCACTCCTCCACACCTTCAATACAGCGGCGCAATGTCTTGTACATTTTCGCGACAGCCATTCAATGGCCTCGTTTCAAAGCACTAACGGTCGTATTCTTAAAAAAAATCTTTCCTTTTATGAATATTTCCTTATATAAATCTTGTATAAATCTTTGGAAGGGAAATAATTTTTCTTTAAGAATACCATCGTAAGTAGACTACGCCCCACGATCCTCCTTATTAGGTCGTTTCTCCTCCCTAGCCCCTCCCCCCATAGACCTAATCTCCCCCCCTTGGGGTGGGAGTAGGGGGTACTGGCGGTGTACGAGTGGTGCAAGACGTTCAATACAGTGCCTCACTTACTTTGGCACTCTGGGCTCCTTCTCGAATGCCACGCCCCCAATCCCTCTTTACTCGCTCTTCTTTCCTTCCCAGGAATCACATTCTCTCTCTCTCTCTCTCTCTCTCTCTCTCTCTCATATACACGGCTTGATGGCGTAGTGGTAACGCGCTCAACCGTAAATTCAGCTATGAGAGTTCGAGTCCCCATCTAAGGCTGAAAAGCATCATTGTACTGCAACCCGGCACTCCAACACTGGTATGCAAGGTGGTGTGTATGTGTGTGTGTGTGTGTGTGTGTGTGTGTGTGTGTGTGTGTGTGTGTGTGTGTGTGTGTGTGTGTGTGTGTGTAACAATTGTGTAAGGTTACAGCATTACCTATACATCGGGCCATACATGGGCTCTGAGGTCTCATCCGGGAGTGTAAAAGCTGTCGATCACTAGTCCAACATGAGATCCAAGACCGTGGTGACACACACTGTATAGCCTTTGTGTGTACACTGTACAAAGGGCCACAAAGTCAGTAGGTTGTCTACAAAGGATATCAGAGAAGTCAACAATCCCACAACTCGCCAAGATGAGTTGCTTCAATGAATCATAATTATGAATCACGAACGCGTGCTATTAAATATCAGTAGATTCATGCACATTCATGCAGTTCTCTATTCCAATTATGCTGTTCCTCGTAAACATCATAATGATTTTACAGCGACGGTGATGGTCGAGTGTTGTGATGGTGGTTGTGATGAGTGTTGTGATGGTGGTTGTGGTGACCTGTAATGGTGCTTGTAGTGTCCTGTGATGGTGCTTGTGGTGACCTGTGATGGCTGTTGTGGTGACCTGTGATGACGGTTGTGGTGACCTGTGATGGTGGTTGTGGTGACCTGTGATGGTTGTGGTGACATGTGATGGTGGTTGTGGTGACCTGTGATGGTGGTTGTGGTGACCTGTAATGGTGGTTGTCGTGACCTGTGATGGTGGTTGTGGTGACCTGTGATGGTGGTTGTGGTGACCTGTGATGGTGGTTGTGGTGACCTGTGATGGTGGTTGTGGTGACCTGTGATGGTGGTTGTGGTGACCTGTAATGGTGCTTGAGGTTACCTGTGATGGTAGTTGTGGTGACCTGTGATGGTGGTTGTGGTGACCTGTGATGGTGGTTGTGGTGACCTGTGATGGTGGTTGTGGTGACCTGTGATGGTGGTTGTGGTGACCTGTGATGGTGCTTGCGGTGACCTGTGATGGCGGTTGTGGTGACCTGTGATGGCGGTTGTGGTGACCTGTGATGGTGGTTGTGACCTGTGATGGTGG
>NC_134809.1:2791807-2831807 GCF_046742065.1 Oratosquilla oratoria
ACATTCTATGAATTTATGTTGAGAAAACAAAACTAAGTTTGCAAAAATTGTTCTACGGCGGAAAAAGTGCTGAAGGTGGGTAGGCGGTACCGCCGATAAATCGGGGGTTGGAGAAAAAATGTCCCAATGTGATAACCCCTTTACGTCAGGCGATTTCATTCACCAATGTGATCTCCTTCACGCTGGATTTGACCTCAGACCCTAAGAGTTCGTCCAACAAAACTAGGCGAGGCCTGTCCTGATTTCCAGGCCTATGATTGGTGGAAAGAGTCATGAGCGAGTAAAGTGTCCTTAAAGTTACCCTTCCACCTCGTGATTCTCAGGAGCCGTAATTTTACCACATTCAAACGAACCGTATTAGCCAATCAACGCTCAGGACGGGTGGCTCCTCCCACTCGAAACCAGTTGCCAGTAACTTTTTATTTTATTTTATTTTTTATGAACTATGAACAACCACATACTCTTCCTCACATTCATAAATCATTATTAGCATTAATTCATCATGAAAGCGTCCAGTAAAGGTGAAAGGCGTTACTAAATATTTCAGTTTCAATATACGATCAAAGCGATCTTCACGACTCTTCGACAGAGACGCGCTCCGTGATTTACTCACATGACTATGACGTCAGACTCGGGGGGCGGGACTTGAGGCGAAATGCCACAAAGTTCAGCAATGTTAAAAATAAATAGATAGATAAATAATAAAATGAAAAATCATTGATATCTCTACGCATGTCCAATCAAGACAACCTGTGGCTGTGCCGCCCCACGTCCACTCCACCATCGATGTGGGGGAGGAGCAAACTCATTTTCAAAGTGGGAATAAAGATCGTCAGTACATTACCTTTATATATATATATATATATATATATATATATATATATATATATATATATATATATATATATATATCACAACAAAGTAATGTAGCACATCACATTGGTAAAACTATACTAATGACCCACTTTCGGAGAATAGGCAAAAGTAAAAAGATCCGTATATTTCGATCACTATCTGTGATCCACATCTGCTGAAGATCAGTGATCGAAATATACGGATCTTTTTACTTTTGCCTATTCTTCTCCGAAAGTGGGTCATTACTCATTAGTATAATTTTACCAATGTATTATATATATATATATATATATATATATATATATATATATATATATATATATATACATACATATAGTATACACATATATAAAACTTTACTTGAGCCCGAATGCCTCATGCTGTCAATTTTGGAAATTATGCCCCCTCTCCCCCCAAATAAATAAATAAATGAATAAATAAACTAAAATAAAATAAAAAACGTGGTGGTGGGAGAAGTGGCCTCTTCATCTACAATACACTAATTGTGACTTCCGCCAGGCGATGTTTAACCTCTCTACCGCTAACTAGGAACGATTCCGACCTCGAGCTGTTCTCGGCCGCCAGGAGAAAGGGAAGGAGGGGAGGGGAAGGGAAAATTGGAGAACGAACGGGGGAGGAGGAGGAAGAACGAAGGGGAATGATGGAGAAGAGGGAAAAGGGGAGGAGAGGGCAGGGAGAGGGGAGAAGGGAAGGGGAAGAAGGAAAAGGGGAGAAGGGAAGGGGAATGTCAATGAAGGCCAAAATATCATGATAGGATGTAATGACAGTGGAAGACAAAAGATCACGATGGGATGTAATTATAATGGAGGAAAAAATATCACGGTAGGATATAATGTCACTGGAGGACAAAATATAATTTTAGAAAGGGATGCCGGACATAATGTCACTGAACGACGGGAGGCCGGCGTGAATCACGGTGACGTAGGGGGACAAAATGTACAAAAGAGATCGGATGACCGTGATCGACCAGATGTCCGTGATGGGGGAAATGTTAATTTTGATAGGAGAAATGTTAATGAGGCATTGAACGTCAATGAAGGACCAAATAATAATATAGAGCAAGGTATAAATGAAAAACAAAATGATAATGTAAGATATGATATTGAAATTCAAAATGTTTCAAAAAGAAATAATCACGAGTTTCTTAAAACCATGTACTTTAATGCTCGTAGTATTAGAAACAAATTTCAAGAAATACAGGCGTATGTCAAAAGCGAAAATCTCGATATGATAGGAATAACTGAGACATGGTTAAACGGTACAGAGTTCGAAGCTGAATTTAATATTGCGGGATTTAAACACTTTCATCAGGATAGAAACCACAAGAAAGGTGGGGGTGTTCTATTGTACGTTAAAAACAATGTTCATGCTTGTGTTTTAGAGAAACTGAAACAGGATGCATATGATAGTTTGTGGGTTGAGTTAACCCAAACAAATGGACAAAAAATGAATATAGGTGTAATATATAGGCCAAAGACATTATCATTAGCAGACGACAAACTGTTATTTCAAGAACTGTCTAGTTTCTGCAACCGGGATTTATTGATAATGGGTGATTTCAATTTTACTGACATTGATTGGATGACCCTTGAACATGGCCATATAGGTAGTCGCTTGTTTGATTTTCTTGGTGACAATTACTTAATTCAGCATGTAAAAGAGCCCACAAGATATGGAAACTTACTCGATCTTTTGATCACTAGCCGCGAAAGCATGGTAACTGATGTAGAAGTCGGTGAATCTGTTGCAAATAGCGATCACAACCTAGTTAGATTCAAACTCCTAAACAATTTTAGAATAGATACTTGTGTTTCTAAAATACCCGATTTCAGTAAAGCTCAGTTCATAGAAACGTCAGGAGCTTCAGCTTACAGATTGGGAGGCAAAATTAAACGAAAGACCTGTAGATCAGATGTGGGAAATATTTCAAAATACGCTCACTAAGATGATTCAAACTTACATTCCTTTTAAGGACAGACGTCCCCCAAATCAGGCTCGCCCAAAGTGGCTCGACAAAGAAACTGAAAAAAGTATTGCTAAAAAGAGACAGGCTTATAAGAAATATAAGTGCTCGGGTGCATCTAATGACTATGAAAGTTATGTATCAATACAGAGAGATTTAAAAAAGACAATAAGAAAAAGAAGACGACAATACGAAATGAACATCGCTGAGAAATCCAAAGAGAATCCCGAAGAATTCTATAGTTACATTAGAGATAAAAAGGTTGTTAGGAATCACATTGGTCCACTATTATCTGCTGACGGTCAACTTGAATATTCAAATGAAGGAATGTGTAATATCTTAAACAATTACTTTAGCTCGGTATTCGTAAACGAAACACCTCAAGATGAATTCCAAACTGAAACCTGTGAAAAGTCTAGGGTAAACTTACTCACTACGGTAAATATAACAAAAGAAAAAATTAAAAGGTGTATAGACAAACTCAAAGTTAATAAAACACCAGGGCCTGACGGTTGGCATCCAAGAATCTTAAAGGAAATGAAAAATGAGATTGTTGTTCCATTAGAAATTATTTTCAAGAAATCCATCATATCCGGAGATGTCCCAAGAGAATGGAAGCTAGCTAACGTTACTCCCATATTCAAAAAAGGTGACAAAAAGAAACCAAATAACTATAGGCCTATAAGTTTGACTTCAATCGTAGGAAAAATAATGGAAACTATCATCAGAGATGCTATCGAACATCATTTAGAAAGTAACCGTTTGATAAATGATAGCCAGCATGGTTTCAGACGGAAACGTTCTTGCGTGACTAACTTACTCGAATTCTACAACACAGTTATCTCGAATTATGACAAAAGAAACAATATAGATTTAGTATATCTAGACTTTGCAAAAGCTTTTGATACCGTCCCACACGAAAGACTACTTACTAAATTAGCTTTGCATGGAATAAGTGGTAGCCTATTAGGTTGGACTAGTAATTGGTTGAATGATCGAAAACAGAGAGTTGTTTTAAATGGAAAAACTTCTGGATGGAAAAATGTTGCAAGTGGAGTTCCTCAGGGTTCCGTTCTTGGGCCACTTCTATTCATAGTATATATAAATGATATAGACCATGGACTAAAATCTACTGTTTCCAAATTTGCTGATGATACAAAACTGTGCGGAGTGGCAAATGGTCACTCAAACCAATTAGATATTCAAGAAGATTTAGATCAATTACAGCAATGGTCTGAAAAGTGGCTAATGAAATTTAACACAAGTAAATGCAAGGTAATGCACATAGGTAAAAATAACAGTAAGTACGATTACAAGTTATTTGGAAATTCGTTAACAAAAGTGGATAGTGAAAAAGATCTCGGCGTAATTATCAGTAACGACCTCAAATCATCCAAGCAGTGTATTTCAGCCTCTGAGAAAGCAAATAAGATTCTAGGACTGATTGCGCGATCTTTTGATTTCAAAAGTCCATCACTCATTAACAAGCTATATAAATCGTTAGTTCGTCCACATTTGGAATATACTGTTTCCGTATGGTCACCGAATCTCATTAAAGACATTGATAGATTGGAAAGAGTACAACGGCGAGCTACAAAACTGATTCCAAATATCAAAAATAAATCATACGAAAATCGACTAAAACATATGAATCTGTTTTCCCTAAAAAAGCGTAGACTCAGAGGTGACTTGATACAGGTCTTTAAAATTTTAAAGGGAATTGACAACATCAAAAGTGACCAAATTTTTACATTGAATGAGAATCAGACAAGAAACAATGGTCTTAAACTCTCCGGAAATAGATTCAATTTGGAAGTAGGTAGAAACAACTTTGCCAACCGTGTAGTTAATGAATGGAATAAACTTCCTGCACAGGTAGTGCAATGTAGTTCAGTTCGAAGCTTTAAGAATCATTTAGATAAATACCTAGTAAGATGCTGTAATGATTATAATTTATCTTAAATTATTTGTTTTTGTTTTGTTATCATTTGTCTGTCTGATTTTTATTTATTATTAGTTATATGTCAATTTATTACTATTTATTATTTACCTGTTTGTTTATTATTTAACTATACCTATGCATTTATTTATTTATTTTATTTGTTATTTACATTATCATAGTTTTCATTTATTTTATTATTAATGTGATTTTTTTTTTTTCGCATCCGACCTAGATATGGATCAAAAAGTCTCCTGTTGGCATGCTCCGCCTTTGTAATCCTTTGTAATCCTTTGTAGAAGGAAAAGGGGAGAAGGAAAATGGGAGGAGAGAAGGTAGAAAAGATAGGAGAGAGAAGGTAGAGGGAGAAGGGATAGGATGGATGGGGGGGAAGGAAAGGTAAAGAAGGAAGGGGGTGGGGGAGGGGGAAGGAGGAAGGGGAAGGAGGGAAGTATAGTGAAGAAACTGGGGGGGGGGACAATCTTCTCCAATCACGCGAACCTCCTACAATCAAGGTTCGAACCCGGGACGAGGAATCCCTTCTGACCGAGATATCGAGTCCTGCCTGAGAGCGCTGACCACAACTTTAAGGCCAAACACGCCAAGAGACGCTTCGCTATGACCGAAGCCATCTTTGCCCTTTGTGCGCGGATACAGGCCACGTGGAACCGAACTGAACTGGAGCCTTGGCGAGTGCGAGGCAAGGTCGAAGCCCAACGGAGAACGAACGCGACCGAAAAATAAGAACTGAGGAACCAATGTCGCAAGATATCGAGCGATTTTCCTTTTTTTTTCATCAACATTTCATAGAACGAGAGAGATAAGGGAGAGAGAGAAAGTGAGAGAGAGAGAGGGAGGATGAGAGAGAGAGGGAGGATGAGAGAGAGAGGGAGGATGAGAGAGAGAGAGAGAGAGAGAGAGAGAGAGAGAGAGAGAGAGAGAGAGAGAGAGAGAGAGAGAGAGGATGAGAGAGAGAGAGAGGATGAGAGAGAGAGGATGAGAGACAGAGAGAGAGAAGAGAGGGTGAAAGAGGATGAGAGAGGGTAAGAGAGGATGAGAGAGGGTGTGAGAGAGAGGGTGTGAGAGAGGGTGTGAGAGAGAGAGAGAGAGAGAGAGAGAGAGAGAGAGAGAGAGAGAGAGAGAGAGAGAGAGAGAGAGAGAGAGAGAGAGAGGGTATGGGAGAGAGGGTGTGAGAGATAAGAGAGCGGGAGAGAGTTCGCCACGTACTATTTATTCCCGGAAAACGGAAATCGAAGGGGAGAGACCCCCCCCCCCCGAGGCTTAGGGGGGGTTGTGCACCAATATATGTATATAGGGGGGGGGGGCTCCGAAGATGAGACGCCGCGGGTGACGTGGTAAGCGCCACTAAATAATGGAGATTTGCGTGAAAGGCGCCCAACGAGAAGGAGGACGTGGAGTGTGGGAGGAGCAAAGGAGGAGGCGGCTGGAGAAGTGGGAGGCTGAAGGAAGGGAAGGCTGGAGGGCTGGAGGAGGGGGAGGCTGGAGGAGGAGGAGGAGGCTGGAGGAGGATTCTCAAGGGGGAGGAGAAGGCTGAAGGAAGAGAAGGCTGAAGAAGAAGGCTGGAAGAGAAGAAGGCTGGAAGAGGAGAAGGCTGGAGGAGGAGAAGGCTGGAAGAGGAGGAGGCTGGAATAGGAGGGTGAAAGAGGAGGCTGGAATAGGAGGGTGAAAGAGGAGGCTGGAGGAGTAAGAGGAGGCTGAAGGTGGTGGAGGAGGAGGAGGTGGAGGAGGAGGAGGTGGAGGAGGAGGAGGTGGAGGAGGAGGCTAGGATAACAGAAGGGCTGTGTAGGTGAAGATGTAGGTAGACCTGACGAGGTTGGGGCTGTGGAGTGGACAGGCAGGGAGATGAAGGGCAAGGGGGGGGGTTTTAGTGCGAGAGTGTATGTGGGATGGGCAAAGAAAAGTCAAGGCAAGTGGTGGGAAAGAGAAGGGAGGAGAGAGGGAAGGACGAAGGGGAAGGGTGGAGAAGGAAAAGGGGAGGTGGGGGAGAGGGAGAAGGGAGAGATGAGAAGGAAGGGGGATAAGGGAGGGGAGAGGAGAGAAGGAAGAGAAGATAGGGGAAGAAGGTACGGGGAGAAGGAAAGGGAAGGAGGGAGAGGAAGGGAAAGGTAGAGAAGGGACGGGGGGGGGGGAAGGATGGAAGGGAAGAAGGGAAGTATACTGAAGAAACAGGGGATTGAGGAACAATCTTCTCCAATCAAAAGAACCTCCTACAATCAAGGTTCGAACCCGGGACGTGGAACCCCTTCTGCCCAAGACTTCGAGCCCTTCCCTGGCGAAAAGTCCCCCACGAGATCCTTCCGAAGGGGACAGAAGCCTCAGAAGGCACAAAGTCCAGCAGAGAGCTTCCCCTTCTGCATAAAAAAAAAAATATATATATATATATATATATATAAATAAAAAAAATCCCTTTGACGGCACAGTCTGACGAGACTTCGACGAAGTCTTCGGCTTCTTCATCTTGGAGCGAGTTCGTCCATCCACTTCTGGTGAGAGAGCAGAAGGTGCTCCGTAATGACGTGCGGCCTTTTCATAACGCCAAGAGTCTTTTGTGATTTTCAAAGATTTTGATCAAACGACCCTCACAATACCCATTCCACGAAAGAGTGAGTGTGTGTGTGTGTGAGAGAGAGAGAGAGAGAGAGAGAGAGAGAGAGAGAGAGAGAGAGAGAGAGAGAGAGAGAGAGAGAGAGAGAGAGAGAGAGAGAGAGAGAGAGAGAGAGAGAGAGAGAGAGAGGAGAGAGTCCGTTTGCGTTTGCGTGCATGCGCATGTGTGTGTATGTGTGTATGTGTGTGTGTGTGTGCGCGCGCGCGAGCGTAGTAAGATCTAAGCCTACTGTCTTGGCCAACTATTTATTTAGTGACATCATCGCCTTGTACATAATCATTCATTCATTAATTGTGTTTGCAAACCACAATTTCATTCAGGAGACAGAGAGATCACACGAAAGCGCTTCCCAATGTAAGCTCACCTTAAAGCACACACATATACATATATGCACAAGTTTCACAAAGCACACGTGAATACACAAATTATGCTCAACAATACAGTGTAATCCTTGAAAAGGTGATTATATCACGAAAGCGCTCGGATTAAAATTTCTAATTTTCCTTTCACTGTGGTGTTTAGCACACACACACACACACACACACACACATATATATATATATATAATACACACATACACACTTGGCAAAGGTGATTGTTTTCGTCTAAGCAAAATGCCTCCTTGCGTAAGCTTTTCCCCATGTACTCGAGTTGATAATTCACATACACCAAAGGATCTTTCGCCCCTTTACAAGGCGGTGACCGGATCAAAGGTCATCCCCACTTCATATACAATTAAAACCCATAACCACATACCAACAGCCAATCTCTATTGGGACCCGTAAGAACAGTCGTTCTAAAGGTATTTAAATAATCCTTTCATAAAAGTAAATTAGTCTGAAATAATAACAATAATTGGGAGTCTCCAGCCTCTATATTCGGAAACCCCCCCCACGGTATACGGCAACGATCCTCGCAAGCGATACCTGTAGTACTTAGCTTATAGCTAGGGAATCTTCTTGAACATATGAAAAAAAGTCACATAAAGAATTTTAATTTTGTATTATGAAATTCTCTAGATGGGTTAAATTTTGTCTTCGTAACTACATACACGTCACTACACTTTTTTTTATTATTATGGAGCCATAGCTTAGCAAAAGTGATGGATCACATGAAGAATCGTCACCCCAGACCTCGACAGGGTGACAATCCTTCATGCGGGCTATCCTAGGATAATAATTCTTCATGTGGGCCATCATCCTGGGTTAACGATTCTTCGGTTGTATAAGTTGATGACAATAACCATTATAACCCTCATTCAACCTAACCTAATCTAATCTTTATTCCACTTTTGATATTCGGCGTAGTGGGATCTCATGGGATGACGATTCTTCATGTGGGCGTTCTGGGATGACAATTCTTCATGTGACCCAAAAATATCATTATTATAATAGAAATAAAATAAATAAAAGAAAAATAAGTAGATAAAATAAAAAATAGAAAAGGTGCAAGCAATCATCCATTAGTACACAAGAGCGAGAGAGAGAGAGAGAGAGAGAGAGAGAGAGAGAGAGAGAGAGAGAGAGAGAGAGAGAGAGAGAGAGAGAGAATGAATGTAGAGAGAAAAGATACACAGCCAAGCACATGCGCAGTCAGGTGTGTGCGTGCGCATGCGTAGAACAACTAATCCAAGACACGAGGGTTGTGCAAGACGAAAAACAAGGGAGTAAATATCTTAATTGTACAATATACTCGACAAGAGTAAAGAGTGGATATCCTGTATCATTGATCATTTAGGACAGGGGTTCCCAACCCTTTTTTGTTCCTCTGTACCCCTTGAGCATTTCTATACATTTCCGTGTAAAAAATTATATATGTATTTTTATATATATATATATAAATATATATATATATATATATATATTGTATATACAAACACACACACACATTTTATGAAATTTGTATGTGTAGACTCCATAAGAATCTTGATGTTGATATCAATAAACTTAACTCGGGTAATTTATAAAATATTTTGATCAATCACACACTTATCTTTTCAATAATCATTGGACAATAGTGGTTATTCTCTCAGGCCTAATGTAACCCCTAATGTACCCCCCTGAAAAGTGCACATATGTATGTACCCCAAGTTGGGAACCCCTGGTTTAGGGACCACCGGCATAACAAAGTTCTTCAAGGGAAATCCTAAATTACAAGGCCTACATAATAAAATAAATAAATAAATATTGAAAAATAAAACAAAAATTGAAACAGTTCTACGAGTATTCCAAGAGGCAAGGGCTAAATTCCAAGACACGAAAATTAAACGACGACAGCCAAATAATAAACCCGGCCACCCGTATCATAAGCTCGTGTGTGTGTGCGTGCGTGCGTGTGTGTGTGTGTGTGTGTGTGTGTGTGTGTGTGTGTGTGTGTGTGTGTGTGTGTGTGTGTGTGTGTGTGTGTACGCGCGTTAGGATTACACATTTCCATAATCAAATCTCTAAAATTATTATTATCTCTACAAACTACAACACTCTTGGTTCTCCAGTCCTCATGTCCATGGCATAACAGTGTCACAGATTAAATTTATAAAAAAAAAAAAAAAATCATTTCATGGGCAGTTACCGTCTCCACAGACCGATAGCGAACAATTGATTTTATTCAGGGTTTTAGGATGACCTCTAGGATACTTAGAAGACAATATTCCACATCTGAAGGATCAAGAGGCAGAGATGGCTCTACATTATAATCCCGTTTTGCAAAAGGGGGTTAACCCAAGTTAGGAATGAGGATTAAAACTATTACCATAAACCATTTGAGCCAGAGATATAATTCGCAATAAATCTAGGGCAGCGAGCAAGAAGAGCCTATGTTATAATGAAGTCCAGTTTGAGAGAGAGGGAGGTGAAAGAGACAGAGAGAGGAAGAGAAAGAGAGAGGGGGGAAGAGAGAGGTAGAGAGAGAAGGAAAGACAAGAGAAGAGAGATAAGAGAGAGAGAGGGGGAGAGAAAGGGAGAAAGAGAGGAGGAGGGAGAGAGAGAAGGGGAGAGAGAGGGAGATAGAGGGGAGATGAGGAGGGAGGGAGGGAGGGAGGGAGGGAGGGAGAGAGACTCCACTATCGTCATCGGCCGAGGCTGTCGCCATCACCAAACACGAAGTTATGCCCATGTTAGGTGGGGAGGCAAGATCGTTACCCTAACCTTCACGACCACGTCGTCGTCACAGCGGCTGTCCGAAGCCGCATTCCTCCCCTGGGTCTCTTCTTACGTAACCCCGAAATCCTTAACTTGGCCAAGTTAACCCGGACAGCCAGACCCAAAGAGGCGAACCTTCTCGCCTTTTTTGCGTGCGTGCGTGCGTGTGTGTGTGTGTGTGTGTGTGTGTGTGTGTGTGTGTGTGTGTGTGTGTGTGTGTGTGTGTGTGTGTGTGTGTGTGTGTGTGTGTGACGCAGAAATATTTAATCGTTTTATTTTATCTCTGTTAACTGCCGAGTTGCATTATCAGTTTTGATTTAGTCGGGGGCATCAAGAGATAACTACCAAGTCCGTTGCTATGGAATAGTCCTCTACAATGCCACGCGATATGAAATGAGCTCTCTCTCTCTCTCTCACACACACACAATTATACGAGAACGTCGAAGGTTTGAGGTCTATAAGCCATGTGTACTATTGTCGCTGACATCTTTAACCTCCACTTAAGTTATTATGCATGAGACTGCATGACTCTTGTGACATTTCTCCTCCCTTGGAAAAACAAATAAATAAGCAAATAAAAAATAAATAAAAACCCTACAGTATAATACTGTCGTCACCAAAGACGCCTACGTCACAATAATGACGTCACGCTTATGACGTTATTTCTGTTCTGGTTAACGACATTACGATTTTATTCAATTAGGAGGTACGTGGGGGAGGAGGAGGGAAGGGGGAGGAGGAGGGAAGGGGGAGGAGGAGGGAAGGGGAAGGGGCAGGGTCCTGGTATAAAAGCGTCGATCTCGTTTCAAGCAACACTGGTACGATTACTAGATTTTGTTCTGGCTAATCTCAGACTAGGCCACTCAGCGGAAAGTCTCAGTGAGAGAGAGAGAGAGAGAGAGAGAGAGAGAGAGAGAGAGAGAGAGAGAGAGAGAGAGAGAGAGAGAGAGAGAGAGAGAGAGAGAGAGAGAGGAGGGAAAGAAAGATAGGTAGAGGGGAGGAGAGAGAGAGGGGAGGGGAGGAGAGAGAGAGGGGAGGGAAAGAGAGAGAAAGACTGAGATAGAGAGAGGGGGTGAGAAAGAGGGGATAAGAGAGGGGAGAGAGGGAGAGTAGGGATGAGAGAGGACAGAGAGGGGAGATGGGGAAGAGAGAGGAGAGGGAGAGAGAGAGGGGGGGGCGAGTGGGGATGAGAGAGGGGGGGGGCGAGTGGGGATGAGAGCGGAGAGAGGGAAAATGGGAGAGGGAGGGAGAGGGGGAGAGAAAGAGAGGAGGAGGGGGGAGATAGGGGGAAGTGGGGATGATAGAGGAGAGAGGGGAAGAGAGAGGAGAGAGAGGGAGAGTGGGAGAGAAAGGGGAAAGGGGAAGAGAGGGAGAGGATGAGAGGAGAGAGGGGAAGAGATAGGAGAGAGAGAGAGAATGAGAGGAGAGAGGGGAAGAGAGAGGGGAAGAGATAGGAGAGAGATAGAGAGAGAGGGGGGGGGAAGAGAGAGAGAGAGGGGGGAAGAGAGAGAGAGAGGGGGGAAGAGAGAGAGAGAGGGAGAGGGGAGGGGAAAGAGTTACGAGGAGTTACAGCGAATCTCGGTACCTCAAAAGGTTTTACAACCCATAATACCTAGGAGGTACCGTTAAAAGGTTACCGGGGATTTATACTACCAGTAGTACTTACACTAATGTGTGCAGCATGTGTAGCACCTTGTCTAACCGTGTTTTCAACTGTTCAACTGAGGAACTGTTTACCACGTCCTTTGGCAATCTGTTGCAAGTGTTGCAGATTTTATAGATGAAAAAGTCATCGACCTTGTCACAAGAGTAACGAGGGGGGGGGGGTGAGCTTCCACCCATGATTGTGAGTGGCATTCACGTTCAAGCTGAAGAGATGTCGATAGGCAATGTTATCAAATCCTTGAAAAGAGAGAGGAGGGATTGATAGAAGGAAAGAGAGGAGAGAGAGGGGGGGAGAGAAGGAAAGAGAGGAGAGAGTGGGGGGGAGAGAAGGAGAGTGAAAGAAAGAGGGGAGAGAGAGAGAGGGAGAGGGGGGAGGTGAGTGTTGGAAAGAGAGGGGGAGGAGAGTGAGGGAAAGAGAGGGGGAGGAGAGTGAGGGAAAGAGAGGGGGAAGAGAGTGAGGGAAAGGGAGAGGGGGTAGAGAGTAAGAGAGAGAAAAGAGAGAGTAGGAAGATTATTTCTTGGTTCCGGTAACAAAAGTATCTTCTGATGTAACCTAATAGGCTTTGTGCCTTCTTTTCTACTTCAATACACTGTTCTGAGGACTTGAGGTCACTCCTTGTAGACACTCAAATCTTTTTCAAATTCCGCACTTGCTATGTCATGCCCTCCGGTTTGCATGTCTGATATGCATAATCTTGCACTTATCTAGATTAAATGGCATCAGTTACTTAGACCATTCCCCCATCTTCTCCTCTGACCTAATAATTCCTACACTTTCAGGTGTTGCGACATTTTCTCCCAACTTAAGTGTCATCCGCAAACTTAGCTATGCGGCTCACAATTCCAACATTTATATCATTGATATAGATGATGAAGAGGAGCCGACCTAATACAGATCCTTGGGGTACCCCACTGGTAACAGGAGACCAGCTAGACAATGCTCCATTAATAACTACACTCTGTCTTCTATTTTTCAACCAGGCTTCCATCCAATTTAACACTGCTCCCCTAATACCCATGGCTCGAACTTTCGACACTAACCTTTTACGAGGTACCTTATCAAAGGCTTTCTGGAAGTCGAGATAAAGTATGTCGATTGTTTTGTTCCTGCCATATTCCTGAAGCATGACGTAGGAAAAAATCTATCAGGTTGGTTAAGCATGATCTGTGACGCCGAAACCCATGCTGCGAGTCTAATAAATATAACAATTTAATTCCCTCTAGAAACTCGACTATTCTATCCACAAGGACACCTTCCAGTATCTTCCCTACTATGGAAGTTAAGGCTGATAGTTCAGTCATTCTCCGGATATGCGGGGTCTCCTTTTTTAAAGATTGGAGTCACGTTTGCCTCCTGCCAGTCCCTAGGCACTTCTCCTGTCCACAGAGACTCATTGAAGATCTCCACTATGTGGGGAGCCACCTGTTCGCGAACCTCCCTCAGTAGCTTTGGCTGGAATCCATCTGGACCGGGAGGCTTATTTGTGCAAAGTTCGTCTAGTCTGGCTAAGACTTCGATGTTCGTATACTGAACATTCTCCATGGACTCTCCCTCGTGTACCAGAATTGGTTCAAGGATTGCCCCCTCTACTTCCTCAGTGAATACTGAAGAGAAGTGAGCGTTGAGAATATTAGCCATCTCAAGGTCTGTGTTCTGAAGCATTCCGCCACAGCAAGGCAAAGGACCGATTTTGTTTTTAACTGGTTTTCTGCTGTTAACGTAGCTAAAGAACTCCTTGGGGTTAGCCTTGCAAGAAGCGGCCACCCTCTGCTCTTTACAAAGTTTTACTGCTTCTGCTATCATTCTTTTAACCTGCCTGCGCAAGCGGATGTATTCTTGATGGACAAAACCGCTGCGGTTAGACTTATAGCGGCGATGAGAAGCTTTTCTGTCTTTAATCTTCTTTTTATCTCACGTGTGGAGCATTTACGTTACACACATACAGAAGGAGAGAGAGAGATGGAGAGAGAGATGGAGAGGAGAAAGAGAGGAGAGAGAGAGAGAGAGAGAGAGAGAGAGAGAGATAGAAAGAGAAAGAAAGAGAGGAGAGAGAGGAGAAAGTGAGGAGAGAGAGAGAAAGTGAGGAGAGAGAGGAGAAAGTGAGGAGAGAGAGGAGGAGAAAAAAAAAGAGAGAGAGAGGGAGAGGGAGAGGGAGGGAGAGAGAGAGAGAGAGAGAGAGAGAGAGAGAGAGAGAGAGAGAGAGAGAGAGAGAGAGAGAGAGAGAGAGAGAGAGAGAGAGATGCGTGTCAATGTGTATCTGGCATCCCCGTGTTAGCCCCAATGCATTAGCAGCGTGTTTGTCTTGGGATGGACACACACATACACATTATCTCTCAGACCTTCATCACCAAGACAATTTGTTTTATTTTTCTCTTTTACATTTCCCTAAACATTATTCAATATTCCATTTTCGTTATATTCTATTCGAGTTATTTTTCAATACAGTATTTCGTTTTTTTTGTACATATAAAAATTATGTACACTTCCTGTTGTTGATGTTCTTTGTCTTTCAGAGTTTTTTTCTTATTACAATGAAACATTCCTTATCTATATTTCAGCTATCACCCTATCATTACTCATCAGTAAGGTTTCGATATATTCTATTTATCTTATACTCAACTGAATTTCTCATTTTACTTTTAACTTCCTCTGGGAACCATTCATTTCTTCTCGCCTTAAATTTTCTCTACCAAATCCTTGGTTTGTCTACACGTCCAATAGCAATAAAAAACAACGAAGAGAAACATCTTAGCCACCTCACACACCCTTTTTTTTTTGGTGGGAACGGGAAAGGGAATGGAGGGCGAAGGGGAGAGGGGAATGGAGGGAGAGGGGGAGAGGGGGAGAGGGGAATGGAGGGAGAGGAGGAGGGGGAGAGGGGAATGGAGGGAGAGGAGGAGGGGGGAGAGGGGAATGGAGGGAGAGGAGGAGGGGGGAATGGAGGGAGAGGAGGAGGGGGGAAGGGAAGGAGAGAGGGAGAGGGGAAAGGAGGGAGAGGGGAAAGGAGGGAGAGGGGGAGAGGGGAAAGGAGGGGGAGAGGGAGAGGGGAAAGGAGGGGGAGAGGGAGAGGGGAAAGGAAGGAGAGGGGAATGGAGGGAGAGGGAGAGAGAGGAATGGAGGAAGAGGGGGAGGGGGAGAGGGTTCCTCTACCTCCTTCGACGTGTCTTGATGCTGGGTGTCGACTATCTATTCTATTCAAATGAATGGAATCCCCTGACTCAAATTAATCCTCCAAAGCCTGAGGTTGGTTTTGTACAGGTTATTGTCGCCAGGTGATTTTATTCAGCATACAGGACCCTCACGTTCTTAGGATACTATATTACGGTAACCCTTTCACTGTTACTCGTTTGCTTTGGCTGCCGCCCAGCGATTTTATTCATGTTTCGGGGGGGGGGGCAGTCCCCTTTGTGGTTCCAGTTTCACGGAAGGTCACCACCTTTCACATTTCCAAATCCCCCCCTCATCTCTCTCTCTCTCTCTCCCCCCACACTATCATATCCCCCTTCGCCCTCTCTCATTCCCCTTCTCTCTCTCCTCCTTTCTCATACCTTCCCCCTCTCTCTCTCTTTTTCTCCCCTCTCTCTCATTCCCCCTATTTCTTTCTTATCCCACCTCTCTCTCTCCCTCCCTCCCCCTCCCTCTCTCTCTCTCTCCTTCTCTCACTCTCTCATCTCCCATCTCTCTCCGTTATCACCTCTCCACCACTAAAGCACTTCCTCTCGTACTCGAGACTTACTCTTTACGTTCCCCCGGTTTCGCATTTACATGAGCCGTATATATTACCAAACCTCAGTATCTTGGCGTATATTTATGGACGAGAAAGAAGAGGAAGAGGAGGAGGAGTAGGAGAAAGAGCAAAAAGAGTTGGAGGAATAGGAGACGAGAGAGAGAGAGAGAGAGAGAGAGAGAGAGAGAGAGAGAGAGAGAGAGAGAGAGAGAGAGAGAGAGAGAGAGAGAGAGAGAGAGAGAGAGAGAGAGAGAGAGAGGGAGAGAGAGATAGAGAGATTACCTTAATGACCCTGACGAACTTAACACGTTAGCGAGAAATCAACTCGTCACTGCGCACAGGGCCAGTTGGGTAGCCTTAGATATTCTATTCTCGCTAACAGCTGTGAATATGTGTATATATATATATATATATATATTATATATATATATATATATATTATATATATATATATACACACACACACACATATAATATACATACACACACATATATATTTATAATACACACACACACACACACACACACACACACACACACACACACACAAATTATTTTCCGACAGTCATCCCGGGAATCGAACCGGGGTTTCGTATGAGGCCAAACCAACGCCTTACCGACTGACCCGTGGGAGCCTCAAAAGTACTCTAACTTGGAGTTGAACTGCCGTCCTTACCTAATTTTCAGAGTACCCGAGCTCAACTCTAGGATAATCGGCAAGGCTGGTACGAAACCTTTATGGGCTCTCGTCATTGTAAATACCTGAAGTCGGTAAGGCGTTGGTCTGGCATCGAGCGAAACCCAGGTTCGATTCCCGGGGCGACTGTCGGAAATTATTTGTACGATTCTCGCTGTTATTAGCGATTCACCTCCAGGTATATATGTGTATGTACATATGTACATACTATATATATATATATATATATATATATATATATATATATTACAAAGCATGCCGTCAGGAGACCTTTTGGTCTATAACTAAGTCGGATGAAAAAATTATAATGAGAAATGAATATCATAATATAAATGAATAAATGCATATGTACAGTCAAATAATAAACAAACAGGTAAAGAGTAAATAATAAATTGACAGATAATGATAAATGAAAATCGAGCAAATAATAACAAATATAAAATAAATGGCAGGCATTACAGCATCTTGCTTAGGTGTTTATCTAAACGAATCTTAAGGCTTCGACCTGAACAACATTGCACTGCCTCTGCAGAAAGTTTATTCCTGTCATTAACTACATGGCTGGCGAACTTGTATCTACCCACTTCCAAGTTAAATTTATTTCCTGACTGATATGTATACACATATACAAAAGAACAAACCAAATTCTCCAAAACAAAACCCAAAAGGAGACAAACCCAACTTCTGATGCAACTAAGAAATGGGCCACCCCACTCCTGCAGAAGGCCTCCCCACTCGCTCGCGCTGTACAGAATCTCCCAGAGACTTTCATCAGCGTCCCCTGACCTCGAGAGAGTGGCGGCGGCGGCGGCGGACCTGTCTTCAATAATGATCACCCGCCCTTAGGAAGTGCATAAATCGCGCCACGTCCTTAATATATTATACTTCCCAGCCCGGACGGCGCGGCCTCCTGCAAGTCATCCAATACCTTTGCGCCGCAACGCCTCTCCCGGGTCCCATCGTTTAGTAATACATTGGACGCGATGGAAAACGCACATGGCCCGCATTCTTTCCACCACCCTACCCCCCCCCAAAAAAAAATATATATATATGTATATATATATACACATACACACACATATATATTATATATATATATATATATATATATATAAGACAAATAAATATTAAAGTCATAAAAAGGATGTTTAAAATCCACCAATATTAATATGTGTAAACATACATACATACACACACTTCTGAGATATTAAGGATTTCTTTTTTCAAATATACAATAGTGAAATTACCATCGAGAGAGAGAGAGAGAGAGAGAGAGAGAGAGAGAGAGAGAGAGAGAGGGGGGGGGGAGTTAATCACACCACAAGCATAGATAACCCCGTCACGTCTCCGTACCCGGCGCGCGCATGTCCTGACCTACTCCGTGGTTGAAGTCGCGAAGCAATTAACTGGCGGGTAATTACCACTGCATAGATAATCATCACATGACCCACACTGTACTCGTCTTGAGCCGAGGTCGTGGTATCTATCTATTTTTCATATTGAATTGTTCTTCCTCGCTTGCACGTGCTTACATTTCGTAGTTACCGCTATCAAAAAAATCAATAATAACTACATCAATAAACAAATTTTTACTCATAACACCATTTTTGTTTAGTTTACGGTCGGCCTACACATGGAACAAATGGTCGCATCTTATCTATGTTTTCTTTACTTTGAACATTACCAATCATGATGGGGCGACACGAGGACCCAGCCAATCACCTATCCATTTAAGAAGTCAATCAGACGATGCCATCTAATCTATTCCAATCACAATGCATCCTTCATACTCTCCAGTAATACATGTTAATGTATGAACACACACACACGCACACATATATATATATATATATATATATATATATATATATATATATACATACACACAACATTCACAACCATAATCACACGTACACACCGTGTACTATTGTCTGGAAGTTGACCACTATCTCCAACCTGTGTTGCTGTTTATGAGCTACAGTTCACCGCTTCTATCCTTATGGACCTGTGTCGTGTCGTGTCGTGTGACACGGTCTTGCCCCTACGGGTTCCATACAGGCCGCCAGTCGGTCGCCAGGGAGGGCCCCATAGACACGCCACCGGGGCGCCGAGCCAATAAACCATAGTGGAAGTTTATTGGTTAACGAGCTCGACTGGGGTCCAAAGACGTGTCGCTTCGAATTCTTCATTTTCTCCTTCTTCTCCTCCTCCTCCTCCTCGGATTGAACCTCCTCATGGTGTGCCACGTGGCACTCACTGGCTGGCACGCCCCCTTCCCCCCCACCCGTTGTTCTTTTCCCCCTCTCCCCTCACGGATGAATCTTTCCTCGTGATTGTCATAAGGGCAGTTACAGGAGACGCTGGCGGGACACCCAGGAGGAGGAGGAGGAGGAGGAGGAGGAGGAGGAGGAGGAGGAGGAGGAGGAGGAGGAGGAGGAGGAGGAGGAGGAGGAGGAGGAGGAGGAGGAGGAGGAGGAGGAGGAGGAGGAGGAGGAGGAGGAGGAGGAGGAGGGGGAGGAGGGAGGAGACGAAAAACCGCGCTAAACGAGACAAAGACGTGAAACCCTCTACGGAAAACGCGTCCTACGAAAGACCACCAAGGAGACTGTGCTGGAATACAATGACGGGGCAATCCCGTCTTGTCTGTTACAAGACGACAGTGAAAGGAGAGGAAGAAGGAGGAGCAGGAAAAAGAGGAAGAGGAGGAGGAAGAGTTGGAGGAGGAGAGGAAGATGAGAAAGGAGGTGGAAGAAGGAGGAGGTGGAAGAAGGAGGAGGTGGAAGAAGGAGGCGGAGAAAGGGAATGAGGACTATGAGATAGGAGGCCAAGGGAGGAAAAGGAGGAGGACGAGGAGGAGGAGGAGGAGGAGGAGGAGGGAGCGATAAGACAAGTTATATGGATATTACACGGATACACGAAGAGCAACAGACATATTGGTCCTTACATGGCTGTTTCAAGGAGGAAGAGGAAGAGGTTGAGGAAGAGGAAGAGGTTGAGGAAGAGGTTGAGGAAGAGGAGGAGGAGGAGGAAGAGGAGATAGAGGAGGAAGAGGAAGAAGAGGAGGAGGACGGGTCGAGGAACTCCAGCACCGCGCACAGGACTCTTGAGTTGGCGAAGAAGTGTCTCCGAAGTGGAGCAAGACACCCCATCAGTGACGAAGACTCTCTCTCTCTCTCTCTCTTTCTCGTGGTTTGCGGGGCTGGTACCCGCTCGGACTTCAACCTTGCAGGTGGTCCGTAACTGTTCGAACGCAGGATAGACGGTGACCACGCTGTACCACATCAGTGACGATACCCGGAGAAACCTGATGTATCACACACACAGTGATGTCATCAAGTCACCTCATGTACGAGGGAAGCAGCGATCAATGGCCATCATTACTCGGAGTGGATGAAGCCCTTCCTAACCTCTGCATCAGGGTCAGGATTCGAACAGTCAACGAAATCCCCATGAAGTTACCAGACGCTTGCTCTACCAACCGAGCCACGGTGGGCCCTCTCCATCGACTCGTAGTCATGGTAACTGTCGCCATGTGATTTCAAAAATCAACCTTGAAAATCAATATTCGAATCATATCTATTCCGAGTGCCGTCAAGCGATTTTATTCACCTGTTTTGAAATTCCTATCGACGTCAAAGGGAGTTATGAGCCAGGCGGTCCCCAAGCTGGGAGGGAACAGGAGGGAACAGAAAGGGGAACAGAAGGGAACAAAACGGGGATAAATGCAAACAGGAGGGCGACAGTAGGAAACAGGACAGGAGAGAAAAATGTATATAAAAATGATAAGTAAATAAGACAGGTAAAAATGATAGGGAAAATTATTGGTAAAGAGGGTAGGTAAAAATGATAGGGAAAATGATAGGTAAAAAGGATAAGGAAAATGATAGGTAAAAATTATAGGGAAAAAGGACAAAAATGATAGGATAAAGGACTGGGGGAATAAGTGTGGAAAGGACAGTTGATGAAACGAGAGAGGAAAAAAGATGAGAGGAGGAGAGAAGAGATGAGATGGGATGAATAGAGGATAGCGGGGAAGACAGAAGCGGAGAGAAGAGGAGAAGAGGGGAGGAGCGATAGGTTGTGAATAGATGCAATGAGGGGAATTCCCCGTCCCCTCTTCTGTTCACGTCATCACTGAGCCGCATCCCCGCTCTCTCTCTCTCCATTAACACCGTTCTCACAGACTTTATTCTGGCTAGAGCCAAGAACGATGCCAACTTTTTTTTTTTTTTTTTTTTTTTTTTTTTCTAGGACGACCTTTGCCTTTCCGGAAGCAGATAAGTGCCTCCTGCCGTATGCGCACCACCTCCCACCTTCTGGCGACAGGCAGCAAAGTGCATAATGTATTTTGTCAAGGCCAGGCGTCCGTGCGGCGCCCCATCGGCTGGCGCCGGGCCGTCGGTGCCAAAATTCACTTCGGTGAGATCTGCTGCAGACACGTCATCGCCGCGAGGTTTCTCCTGAAACGGACCACGAGGAACTGCAAGAATTCGTTTGTTTTTTTCTTTTGTATTTTTGGTGCGTTTTTTTTTTCGTGTGCCATTTTTGACACAAGTCTGCTGATCTTTATTTTCTAGATCTGTGGTTGTAAGTTTTTTTTTCGGTTTTACACGAGGCCTGAAATAGCTGTGATCGTCTATTTTGGTAGTTGTGAATGACCAAATCAATTTTTCTTTTTCGTGTGTTAGGTCAGGCAGAGGAATTGAGGTGTCTCTTCAACATTCATCGATTCATAGTTTAGTTTCTGTCAATCATAGGTATCTACCGTAAGTTGGAGTTAAAGAATAAATAAATAAATTTATATATATATATATATATATATATATATATATAATAAATAAATAAACAGATAATATAATAACATAAAAATAAAGAAATGAATAAACAAATAAATGACTCGTTTCTCGGGAAACTTCTGCCTCCTTGACTGGCACATTTCAACTGACCCAGTTCATGATTAATTACTATCACTCTACTATAATTACTGTATAATAATTACTATAATAAGTGATGCGTTTATCATTATCGTCATCATAATTTCTATTATAATTACCTTTATGCTTAATCAGTCCCATACCAGGAGGAACCGGAGTAAATCCACCACCCGAAATCCAGTGGTCATCTATCTATTTATCCATTTATTTCCTTATTTATTCATTTTCCCCTTCATGTTAAAGACATTTTTGAGAAGCCACCGATATTCTATTTTCTATTTATTTACTTATCTATTCATTTAATATTATCATTATTGATATTATTATAACTTATTACATGTGTATTATTATATATATATATATATATATATATATATATATATATATATATTATATATATATATATACTTTTTCTTTTTGACAATTGAGAGCGATTGGATATGGGAAGGAAGTATCCAGGTCTTGAATAAAATCGTCTGGTGCTAACCATTAGAAAATATACATATGATAGGTGGGGGAGAAGGTAATCATCGTTTAGGACACTTAGTGGTAATTACCTTCTGCCATTAATCTCCATTTGGCAATCATCTTCGCCATCTGTGCTTCAACCAAATGGTAATTACGTCATAAGCGTCTGTACTGTCATGTTGCATCTGTTACTACGACAACTACCACATCTACTACTACGAGTACTTCTATTACCACTACAAACTACTATATTCTGCATTGGAAATTCTTTACTCCAAAAAATCTTCCCGACTTCCTCTTTTTTTTCCCCTTTTTCTTTTTCACCATCCTAACCATGATTTTGACAATCCGCCTGAATTGGACACGAGCACACACGCACGCACGCACACGACTCGGTGGTAGCGTTCGCGGCCACCACTACGGCGGTCCGGGTTCGAATCCCCCAGGACTGAAATAACTTCAATATCGTTGCGCTGTGGGTTGTTACTCCAACTTCAACTCTCGTGGGCGGGAAGTTGGGTGTGTGTGTATATGTGTGCGTGTAAGGTCACATCATTACCCACAGGTCGGTCACATATGAGCTCTGAGCTCTCATCCTGGAGGGAAATAGCTGTCGATCATGAGTCCAACACGTGATCCAAGACCATAGTGAATCACACACACACACACACACACGGTTCCTTTCTATTTTAACTTTTGATACTTGTTTTAGGTTTGGTGAAAAAAAAAATGTGTTTATCAACCCCCAAGCTACATTGGTTGGTTGATTGGTTTTGGACTGAAGTCAACTAGCGCTTCTATCCTTTTAAGACAATCTCGAGCCGACCTAACCACACGAGAGGATTTCGTTCGAGGTTCTCAACTTCATTGTAGAGTCGCATTTGATAGTTTGTAAATAATTGAAACTGAACAAACCAACATCAGTCCCCTTTGCTACCGATGAAGGGTCAAACACGCCGGGAGGGAGGGAAGGGAGGGGGAGAGACAGGGCGTGGGAGAGGGAGAGGGAGAGAGAGAGAGAGAGAGAGAGAGAGAGAGAGAGAGAGAGAGAGAGAGAGAGAGAGAGAGAGGGGGGGAGGGAGAGGGGGGGAGGGAGAGAGGGGGGAGGGAGAGGGGGGGAGGGAGAGGGGGGAGGGAGAGAGGGGGGGAGGGGGAGGGGGGGAGAGAGAAGGGAGAGGGAGAGAGGGGGGCAAGGGGGAATGAGAGAGCGAGGGAGGAAAGGAAGAAGACAAGAAACAAGGAGAGAGGGAGATGGGAGAGGGGGGAAGTGGAAAAGGGGAAAAGTGGAAAGTGGAAGAGTGGAAGAAATGAAGACGGGGAGAGGGGGGGGGAAGAGATAGGGAGATAAGGAGAGGGACAAACTGAAAGAGGGGGGTGAGAGAAAGAGAATAAGAGAAAGAATATGAGAGAGAATAAAAGAATAAAAAAGGAGTGAATAACAGATATAGAGAATAAAAGAGAGAGAGAGAATAAATTAGTTCGTCCCCACAGTACAGCAGAGGTTAATCATCATAACTTTAATCCTTCTGCTACGAAAGGGCAGGGTGGGGAGGAGTCGCACACAATTGAAAAGAAGAAAAAATCCTGGAGACAAAAAAAAGTACATATGTGGTTAAGCCTTTCAGCATCTCGACTTCGTGACGAATATCCTTTTATTTTGTATTTATGTTTGCGATTATGTCGATGTTTGTAAATAGATGATAATAGTGTTGTCAAGTCTATCGTTAAGATGGGCACGCACGCACGAACACACGTACACACACACACGTACACACACACACACACACACACACACACACACACACACACACACACACACACACACACACACACACACACACACAAGCAGAGGTACCCACGCGCCCATGCAGAGGCACGTCTCTTCACCGAAATATTTTGGCCCTACTCCGGCTCCTCTCCCATTTCGACCTTTTGCTTGCCCCGTGCCCGCCCGCCTCCTCTTCCTCTTCTCCCTCTTCCACCAGCACAACCCACATCCTCCTCCATCACCACCACATCCACATCCTTCTTCTCTATCATCTTAATAGTCATCTCTATCACCATCACCAACACCATTTCCACATTCTCCTCTACCATTATCACCATCTCTATTACCACCATCACCATATCCACCTCCATCATCGTCACCATCATCACCAACCACCACCGCAGCCTCCTCCTCCACAGCGCCCAGCAACGAGAGGAGGGGGGGGGGCGCCCACCGGGGCGTGAGCTCCCCGAAAAGACGGACAACCCATCAACAGCTGCAGCTCGAAGTCGGCCAACACCTACACTACCTCCTCCTACCTAACGACCTCACAAACGTCCGGCACCTGACAAACGCCTCCCCCCCCTCCCCCAGGGCCCCTGGCACCCAGTGTCAGGCGACACGACGGGAACCGGCACGAGCCGGCTTTATAACGCCACAGTTTCGGCCACATTTGTCCCCCACTGCCGGGGAACATGTCTTCCTTCTTAACCCCTTCCCTACCGGGTGGCACCTTTTCCTTTCAACCTCGCTGCCGCCAAGCGATTCCTATCGTCTTCGTGGCACTTTCTAAGTGGTGAGGAGATGACAGCCCTCCACAAGGAACACCTACATTACTGAGGAGGACATTTACTCCCCTTCAGTCAGGACATTATATCAACCCCTGGTGAATTCTTTCGATAGAGAACTTGTCCACCTCGATGGCACATATACTATGCTCTGTGGCATTCTGTTGGTGTCTTAAAGAGTGCCACAACAGAAACGTGGACTCTGTGCACTTGTTGTCGTCGAGGCAGGCAAATGTGTTCTTGGCCATTACTCAACGTTATATATTTCTCTGTAGAGAAATATGGACGCGTTAAGAAGGGCTCGTACATATTCGTCTTCTCAAGTGCGCGCGCGCGCGCGCGCGTGTGTGTGTGTGTGTGTGTGTGTGTGTGTGTGTGTGTGTGTGTGTGTGTGTGTGTAGTGTGCGTGTTATGGGTTTGTGTGTTGTTGCCGGTGTGTGTGCACATCCTAGAGCGGACGATTTTGTCGGTATACAAGTAAAAGGTAAAAGACGGGAGAAAGAGAGATACAGATAGATACATAGAAAACAAGTCTTTCAATTACATATAAGCCTTGGTCTTGATACTGCGATCTACTCCTCTATTCTACCCTACCTATGACATGTTACCTTTAATATTGCTCGGTAATGCATACTACAAAACGTTACTGACAATGCAGAGGTAATAATAATACAAGACATGTAAAGGGACAACAGTCTATATTACTGAGTGATAGTATTGATGGGGCTATGTACCTGGGGGTCAATATAAGGTGAGGAGCATACGCCAGGAGGCACTGAGTAGTTGCGGCCGAAGCCGTCACCTTCGCCCTATCCGCCTTAAGGACTGTTGGGGCAGGTAACAGTCATTGCCAGGAATAAGAGTGCAGGACTCGAACCCACAACTCAGCGAATGCGAGACCAGCACGCTTACGAGTGCGCTATCAGCTATTCTCTCCCCCAAGCCTTAAGGGCCATTTACACGTTCAAACCCGGTATGTCAAACAAGTGTTTGAGGTGATGTTTGACTGTATGAATGGGGTATTTGGTTGTCAAACACGTTTGTCAAACGTTTTTGACAACCAAACACCCCCATTCACACGGTCAAACACCACTTCCAACACTTGACAAACCGGGTTTGAACGTGTAAATGACCCTTTACATGGGTCCATTGATATTAGCCTTATGCTGTCTACATTGTGCAATGATGATTACGCCCAAAGACCTGGTCCATCCCTAGCGACTCCCAACTCGTTTAAGAACTCGATTATCATAAACCTCTTTGCTGCGATAGAGTGCAGAAAAAGGGTACAATGAGTTACAGTTATAAAGTATACTTACAGTAGACCTTTTGGTCCATAACAAGGTTGGACGAAAAATAACAATAAAAATAATAAATAAAGTAAAATAGAAAAAAAATAAAAATAAAAAATAAAATAAAAATATTAATAATAATAATAAAAATAATAACTAAAATGTATAAGAAAAATAACTGAAACTAATAAAAAAGAAAAAATAACAAAAATAAATATACAAATAAATACAAAAGGTGTTTATCAGCTGTCTCGGGTAGAAAGTTATTCCATATTTCAGAGGCGACGCGCGTCGACTGGCGAAATCGTTTCGACCTACTTCCAGGCTAAATCTACGTCCTGCCAGCCTGAGGCCATTACTTCTCCTCCAATTCGTGTTTAGTGCGAAAATATTTACAATTTTGATTTTATCAAATCAAAATTCCTGGACGCCAAACGCGATGTCCTGATTTATTTATTTATTAGTTTTAGTTTTTCTATAATTTTTCAGTTTTCTTCGGTCATCTTTACAGAAGGAACTTAATTTCCGCTCAGCTTAACTTATTATTCAGATACTTCACTTTGAAGTATTTCGTTTACGAATATGAAGCTAAAACAACTGTTTAAGATATCTCATATGGATTCATTTCAATGTATTCGCACACCACTAGTAAAAAAAAAGCGGGTCAGTAGGATTCCTGAGATATATATCTTAATCTCAAATGTGACTAGAATTCTTTGGGCTCTTCTTTAAATTTGCCCCCCAAAATTAATTTCTTATTAGTCTTGTTCCCTCGTGATCGTCTTTTTCAAGTACCTCTGGTTTATTACATAACTTTGTTCACTACCAGATGATTCAGAGCGTTCGATTGTTCTCTCTCTCTCTCTCTCGCAATATTCTTCTCTTTATCAAGAAACAAGATCGTCTGAAGGTCACTTGTAGGAAACGTAACCATGAATACTTTCAGCGAGTATTTTTTCTGAAACTTTTCCCAAACTTTAATTGTACAAATTTAGGTTCAAGAAGGAAATATGGGTCACATGAAGAATTGTCACCCAAGAACGCCCACATGAAGAAGCGTCACCCCATGAGATCCCAGCTGAAGAATTGTCACCCCAGTACGCCGAATGTCAAAAGTGGAATACAGATTACGTTAAGTTAGGGTTAGGTTAGGTTAGGTTTGGTTAGGTTGAATGAGGGTTATGCTTATTGTTATCAAGTTATACAATCGAAGAATCGTAAACCCTGGATGGCCCACATGAACTATTGGTTGATTTAAGAGGTCAGGTAACTTTATGGATAGGAATGACAGGTGGTATGGTGCATGGATCTGCCAAGTGTAGGCCTTATGGTCTCTTGCAGTCTCCTCCATTATGTTCTTATTTCTTCCACCGATTTCTCATCTAGTTTCGACTTCCAATCAATGAGCTGAGGATTATGTCAGTAAGATTATTTTCTCGCCAACCATTACAGATGTGCAAGTGTCAATTAATGGAGGCAATGGTTTCACCAACTTCTGCATCAATTATCATTCATACATACTTCTGGAGTATTCCTCATCATTGAGGTTATGATTATTTCAAGAAAATCCGGCGTTATTATGATGTCCCTATAAATTTCATTTTGGCTAACACTGAACGATTTGATTTAGCTGAGGGGTTGATGAACAATTAATTCGACACCTATTCACTTTCGGATTTTTCACACACACACACACACACACACACACACACACACACACACACACACACACACACACACACAAAAAAAAAATCAGAAGTCACTCGCTGAAGACTGCAACGTCTTTGCCATCCTTTAAAACGCCCCTACGGACCAGAGTCACGCCGCATTCCTTTACTTGGCTGGAGATTGATCTTCACTTTAAGAAGAACGCTGATCACCTTTAAATTCATCTACCACCTCCTTTCCCAAAGGATAGAAGCGCTGGTCATCAAAGCGGTGATTGGTGTTCCCACGTTCACTGAACACAAAATACAGATCTCCTAGGAATATGAAATCTGTAATCCAGGTTATTTCATGGCAGATGAAGGCCATATCACACTGGGCTATTTTTCCTCCGACTGATGGAGGAAGTTTGCTGCTCGCAGCTTTCGGGAAGGAATCTGATATGCTGGAGGAAAATTATTTTCCTCCAGCATATCAAATGACATTCCTTACGTATTTTTGTTGAGAAAACAAAATAGTTTGCCATAGGGTTCTTACGGCGGGAAAAGAGCTGGAAGTGGACGATTCCGCCGATTAATCGGAGGTTGGAGGAAAAATAGCCCAGTGTGATAACCCTATGGGGTATCGATCTCCCAACACCATCTTCAAGAGCTGGGGGTGTTCAAATATGAAGGGAATCACAAAACCACTTATGTAAGTCCATTACTTAGAAGTAAACTATACTCGTTCAATCACCCACAATTCCGCGCGAGGCGTACAAATGGTATCTAAGTAACTTAACATCCTCGGAGACATTTTCCATGTTAAACCAATTTAAACATTAACTCGAGTTTAATTTCAATGTCTAAAATCACACTCCGGATCATCACAGCGTAAATACCACATCCCACAAGACGAACCTCTTCGAAGTCTTCCCGCGGAATAGGTGGCAACTGTACACCTAAATAACGAGCTCTCCTTAAGTCAAAAGTGCTTATTAAGACTCAGGCATCTATTGATGTCCCACTCCGTCGCCCGCTCACCCTCGTGGCTCATAAATACACATTCCTTCTCGACATTCTCAAGTCGAAGAGATCCTTCAAACCCAGAGTCCCTCCTCTTCGTTTTCCTCCTCCTCCTCCTCTTCTTCTTCGTCCTCCACCTCCTCCTCGTCCTTTTCTTTTTCCTCCTCCATCTCCTCCTCGAAGGTTTTCCACAAGGTCGAGGTTGAGTTATGGCCTCGATTTATGCCGGTCACGTCGCGGTCATCAATATGTATAGAATTCAGCAGAATTTGTTTGTTTCGGAATGGCGGAGAAGCGCGGATGGGGGAGAGGGGAAGGGAAAGGGAGGAGAGGGAGACGGGGAGAGGACGAGGGATGGGGGAAGGAGAAGGGGGAAGGGAGAAGGGGAAGAAAGGGAAGAAAGGGAAGAAGGGGAAGAAGGGCAAGATGGGGATGGGGAGAAGGGTGAAAGAGGAGAAGGGAGAAGGGAGGAGGGGAAGATGGGGAAGAAGGGCAAGAAGGGCAAGGGGAAAGAAGGGGAAGATGGGGAGGATGGGCAAGGGGGAAGAAGGGGAAGATGGGGAGGATGGGCAAGGGGGAAGATGGGGAGGATGGGCAAGGGGGAAGATGGGGAGGATGGGCAAGGGGGAAGATGGGGAGGATGGGCAAGGGGGAAGAAGGGGAAGATGGGGCAGGGGACTGTTAAGAAGAGGAAGGTGAAGAAGGGGAATGGGCAAGAAAAGAAAAAGAGGGAGAGAGAGTTAGAGGAGAGGGAGTTTGAGGAGTGGGAGCGAGAGTGGGAGTAAGGGTGAGTGGGGATGAGAGTGAAAATAAGAGTCGAGGTGAGATGTTGAGATTGAGAGTATCAGAGTGGAATCAGAAGTCAGGGTTGGAGTAATAATGGGAATAAAAGAGAAAGTGGGAGTGAGTGGGAGTAAGTGTGGGAATGAGCTCCGCTGTGACGTGTTGGTTACGAGCGCGTTTCGCATGGCAAGGATCAGAGTTCGAGTCTTAACAGGTCTCGTGAAACTCCGAGCACAAAGGGCAAAGGTTGTTAACTCGTTAAATCCAAAGTGTCTTTGTTCTAGATGGGACCAGACGAATTTTTATTCAAGTGTGATGGATCATCCTGGTGGGTGCTGAATATAATTTCTTCTTCAGTGTACAAGTAGTGAAAACGGTGGCGGTGATGGAGGTGGTGGAAATGATAGTAATAGCGGTGGTAGTAGTAGTAGTAGTAATAGTGGTGGTGGTAGTATTAGTGGTGGTAGTACTAGTAATAGTGGTGGTGGTAGTACTAGTAATAGTGGTGGTGGTAGTATTGGTGGTGGTAATGTTGGTAGTATTGGTGGTGGTAGTGTTGGTAGTATTGGTGGTAGTGTTGGTAGTAGTAATGGTTATAGTAGTGTTAGTAGTGATAGTGGTAGTAGTGGTGGTGGTGGTGGTAATGGTGGTGGTAGTAATGGTGTTTGTGGTGGTGATGGTGGTAGTGTTGATGGTAGTGATGGTGGCAACAGTATGGGTAGGGGTTGGAGTGGTATTAGTAGTGGTGGTTGAAGTAATTCTGGTGTTAACGGTATACATGATATGGGCGGGGCGGTAGCAGCAGATGCAGCAATAGTAGTAATAGTAATAGAAGTAACAGCTAATATACTGGAGGCGATAGTACTGGTTACTATCGCAGTGGTATTGTGGTAAACTAGTTACTGTAAATGTGGGACTGGCTCATGTGGAGAGTGGTAGCGGCTGTGATTGATGATGATGATGATAATGATGATGATGATAATGATGATGATGGCGATGATGATGTTGGTGATGATGATGGCGATGATGATGATGATGAGATGATGATGGCGATGATAATGATGATGATGATGATGATGATGATGATGATGATGATGGCGATGATGATTATGATTATGATGATGACGAAGATGATGGCGATGAAGATGATGACGCTGGTGATGATGACAGTGATGAAAGTGTTAGCACGTAGTAAAGCAGAACTGGTGCCAAAGTACGGCTTTGAGCGTCATTTTGTCTGACACCATTTTGTTTGAACTTTCGTCAATTCGGCTTCTCATTCCTCCACGTGCGAGACGGGGACATTAAGCCTCATCCCGCCAAAGATTACTAATTTATTTCTTCTTTTTCCTTCTCCTCCTCCTCCTCCCTCCTCCTCTTACTTTTAATTCTCTAATACTATACCACGAGACTACCGCCCAAGTCAAGGCTAGGGTGGTGAAAATGGTCGAATATAAATGATCCTAAGAGAGAGGTAGAGAGAGAGAGAGGAGAGGGGAGAGGGGGAGAGAGGGAGAGAGAGAGAGAGACTGGGGAGATAGGAAGGGGACAGGTGGAGAGAGGGAGAGAGAGAGAGACAGACAGAGAGGGAGAGGGAGGGAACAGGTGGAGAGGGAGAGATAGAGATAGAGAGAGATAGAAAGGGAGGGAGATAAATCCTACAAGACCCTTCCACTGAGTAACTTGACTTTTATTTCATGTTGTCTGCCGCCAGGGGGAATTTTATTCATCTGAGAAGTAAAAGTAACTGTGTTTCACCAAGTTTTCATTATATGATCGATAACGATCTCCCTTTAACAATTCTCGGCCACCTTAAAGTGAACAGCCTATACTGGTCTCTGCCAATGCCTAAAGCCATCTGGCTCCATCACAGCGACTGACGGATGAAAGAATTACCAATCAACGGTTTTAACAGCTTTTAAAAGACCTCAACAACTGTTAGAATTATCTTAACGGTTTTAACGGCTTTCAACGGACTTCATCTTTTAAACTTTTTACCGGTTTTAACCAATTTTAACATACTTCAGTATATTTTAAATTCATTCTACAGGTCCCAACGGTTTTCAACGTATCTTAACAGCTTTTAAATATTTTCAACGGTTTTAACGCTTTTTTAACGGACATCATCCTTCGTTACTGTCTAGACCAGCGTTTCTCAACCCTTTTACTTTTGCGTAACCTTTAAAATAAATTGATGTCTCTAGGAACCCCTGCGAATATATATATATATATATATATATAATATATATATATATACACACATATATATATATATATATAATATATATATATACTCTATATATATATACACACACACACACACACCATACCTTTCTCATTTTATTTTCATCGTAATAATATGTTAGATAGGATGTCTATATTACATTATTACAATAACCAAGAATATGTCGTGCGTGTTTAATTATATTACGTATATGAAATTGAAAAAAAAAAAAATCAAAAGTGCATTAGCTTATCTCACTTGTTCTCGCGGAACCCTTAGGGACCTTTTGCGGAACCTTAGGGTTCCGGGGAACCCTGGTTGAGAAACTCTGGTCTAGACATACGCATGAAAGACCTTGGTCGAGACGTCCGCCGTTTGTTAACGACCCTCCACAAGGACAGCTCATCGGATGAGAGTTCGAGTCCTACTCAGCGCCGAGACAGCTAAGTCATTCTGAATCAATTTTCGATTACTGTAGACTAGAGAGAGATCAAGTCTCAAGATTCCAACTATATTACATATCCAGTGCAGGACAACCAGCCTATCCCCTGGGGATGGTACAGTCTATGTACGAGACCACTGTGGCCTAATTCAACCTGGTATGATTGTGCCGGCGTGAGATCATCTATAATCAAATAAAAAATGTACCCGGACATACATGAACCTACTTTACATCTATATCCTTGGATCTCGTATTGTTATTCGCATCAAGACAGTCATGTCTTCTTACACTCTGACAGAACATTCCAATGTCGAACGAACCTTCACTACCTAAGTATTACTTGATGAAGTGCTTTGCCAAGAGTAAAATGATGCAATTCTGAATGTCAAAGGCTAATAGAGTTCGGCACTGGTATCTATATGCTGTAAACATCGAAACTCTTCGGGGGTGATGTGCTTCAGCCACGCTAAGAAGACTTCAAGGTCCTTTTAGTACAAATGTACAATACACAAGTATAGGTACACCAGCTTTTGATTACCCATTAGCCCTCCTAAAACGTAACCCTACACAGGTACTTGTTAGTTAACTTGATAACAGTAGTGATCGAACATTTGACCGATAAGAGACATAACATATATCTACGCTGAAGTACTTCACTTGTTTAATTCTGCATGACGCCAGACTATTTCATTAAGATTCGGGTTACGTAACCTTGACCGACGCCTTCTCTATAGTGTCGTACTTTACAGATTTTATTTAGGCTAACGCTACGTGGTTTCAGTTGATGGAACGCCATCTGGTCTCTTCTTCACCGTCTTGCATTCCATCGCCCAGTTCCCCTTGGCTCCAAGTCTTATCCATTTCTTGCCTTGTTACTGTTTCCCCATTGCTCTCCTCCTCCTCCTCTTCTTCCTCCTCCTCCTCGTCCTCCTATTCCAAGACGCTCTCTTCCTCTCCCTCTCCTCTACTTCCATCCCTATCTCCTCCTCCTCCTCCTCTCTCTCCTCTACTTCCATCTCTATCTCCTCATCCTCTTCTTCCTCCCCCTACTATTCCAAGACGTTCTCTTCTTCTCCTTCTCTACTTCCATCTAACTCCTCCTCCTCCTCCTCCTTCCCTCCTCTACTTCCACCTCTATCTCCTCCTCTGCCTCTCCTCTATTTCAATTTCTATCTCCTCCTTTTCTCCCTCTTTATTTCTATCTTTATATTCTCCTCCTCCTCTCCCTCTCCCCTATTTCTGTCTCTATTTAATCCTCCTCTCCTATATTTCTATTTATATATTCTCTTTCTCTCTCCTCCTCCCCTTTAATTCTATCTCTACATCCTTCTTTCCCTCTCCTCTATTTCTATTTTTACCTCCTGTTTCTTGAAAATACAGCAACCCAAGTAATCTACCCGTCTCCCTCTCTTACGCTTTCTCTAAGTCCACGAACAAAGGCACTCAAAAAAGGGAGTTGTCAACGGCACTACGCACTAAGTACATAATAATGATAACAACACAAAGGCTGGTTGACGTAATTAAAACACACACACACACACACACACACACGCACACACAGATGACCATCACTTGTTCTACAGCTCCTTGAACATCAGTCTAAAAGCTCACGATCCTCCTCATCCTCATTATCATTATTTACTACCTCCCACTCGTTCTCCTCCATATGTCTTCCACCCTCACCCCCTCTCTCTCTCTCTCTCCACGTAACAGCCTTTCCCTACCTCCAACACCCTAACATATAGCAAGTCCACTCCATTCTCAACCTATTCGCTATGACGACACACTTTACATATTCAGTTCTGGATTAAAAAAAGAGAGAGAGAGAGAGAGAAAGTAATCGTTGATAATACAGATGCAACACTATCTCCTTTTCTCTCACCCACATAATTCTCCCTTGCCTTTTTCCTCCTTCCTGTGCACAAACCTTCATTCCAGGAACGCTGGCAGGGTACTTATGCGACTCTATTGCGCGCACACGTGGTGGTTAGCGTCGTGACCTGCCTCGCATTAGGTCTAGAGGTCAAGACGGGCCTCCGGCGAGGAAAGCTTTCACTTTTATTACGAGCCGTACTGCCTCCCTTGAGCAATAGGATGGTGTGCATGTGTGTAATAGATCTACATGGTGAATCTCTCTCTCTCTCTCACACACACACGTACACAAATATTATATGTACTTCTATGTACACACTATATAAGTCTATTCACGGATACACACACACACACACACACACACACACACACACACATATATATATATAATATATATATATATATATGTATATATATATACGTGCATATGAATACACACACACACATTATATATATATATATATACATATATATACATACACACATACACACGCGCACATACACATACACGCGCACACACACACACACACATGAATAGAGACGGGAGACCGGCATTGCGATCCAAGGGGGGAGGGGGGGTAGAAAGTGAGTTAGGGGGAGGGGAGGGGAGGGAGAGGAAAGTAGGCAGTGGGAGAAAAAGAGGAAGATGGACCGATTACGTGACATCACGTCGACCTGATTACATCGACCTTGCGGTCCCTACAAGGCGCTCAACCCCCATTCTATGCTAAAGAGTCGGCTCGAGACAATGGCAAATACAATTTTCCAGATTTCGTCGAGGCACTTGACTAGAAGAGGAAGAAAAGGAGGAAGAAAAGGAGGAAAAACGGGTAGAAAAAGAGGTGGAAGAAGAGGAAGAAAAGGAGGAGGAAGAAGAGGAGTTGGTAGAGGATGATGAATAAAAAGAGGTGGAAGAAGAGGAGGAAAAAGTAGTTGGAAGAAGTGAAGGAAGAAGAGAAGATGAGGAAGAAGAGGAAGAGGAGTTGGTAAAGTATGATGAAAAAGAGGAAGAAAGAGAAGGGGAAGAGAAACCGGGAGATGAGGAGGGGGGGAGGAGGAGTAGGACGAGGAGGAGGAGGAGGATAAAAAGAAGCAGAAGGCGAGGCAGAAGAGGAATCAGAAGAAAAGGAAGCACGAGCAGACGAAGACGAGGAAGAAGACGAAGACGAGGAAGAAGACGAAGACGAGGAAGACGAAGACGAAGAAGACGAAGAAGACGAAGACGAGGAAGAAGACGAAGACGAGGAAGACGAAGACGAAGAAGACGAAGAAGACGAAGCAGCAGAGGCAGAAAACAAAGAAGAAACAGAAGAAGCGGGTGGTTTGAGAGCAACAAGGGCGTCTGGTACCAAGATGACAGACATGGGTACACCAAGATCAATCCTTTTCATGAACACTACATAGTAAATAGGATACCGTGCAAGCGCTGCCCCTTCCCTATTTTACGGAGAGTCAGTACTTGGTTTTAGGCGTGAACACAGACCACAGGTCCAGGTGAACACAAAAACGACAGAAAAGCTCAAAGAAGATCCAGTTCTTCAACTGGAAAAACATACATAAATCCATACACCAAAATGCCCTTCCAAGACCCTTCATTCAATCTACACTCATTCTTTTTCTCCTTGTCCCTCTACCACCCCCACTGCCTATGTCAGAAGCAATGCAGCAAGGCAAAGAACCTCCACATCACGGCCCGACACCCGAGGCTTGTTTACCCCCACCGCTTCATAGACATGGCGACCTCCCCCCTTCACCCCATCCCTCCTCCACTTCATAATTGATCAGATATGAAGACAGCCTTTCAGGCCGCATCAATTTATCATCCAGTCGCGCGCGCGCACACACGCACACACGCACACACGCACACACACACACACACACGCACACATAGAAAGAAAACAAATAATAGAAATAAAATAAATAAATAAAAACAAAAATATAGAAAAACATTATGAAGGAAAATTTTGTAAATATGAATAAATAAATAAATAAAGGGGGAATAAAAGTCTGAGATAGGTGTTCATTGTGAGGTGCGGAATGAGGAAGTGAGAGGCAGTGAGAAACAGTGAGAGGTGACAGGAGCCGGTGCCAGTGCCAGACGAGGTGTCACTGGGTGCCGCTTGCTGCCCACACACACACACACACACACACACACACACACACACACACACACACACACACACACACACGCACACACACACACCACACACACACAGATAAAATTATGTAGGTCGTTGTCGTCGTCGTCATCTGGCCCCCACAAGTGGTCGAACTACTTATCGTCATTTTAAATGATGTGGAACTGAGCTCCTACTCTCTCTCTCTCTACTACTCCCTCCCTCTCTCTCTTTCTCTCTCCATGAGCAGATAACCCGAATCATAAGCAGTACGATGGAGATGGATTAATAAAGGAATAGGGTATCTTCGCACAAAAGGACGCACTTCACCACCAATAATTAGAGTTTCTATCCTTGGGGGCAACATTGCCCCCGAAGGGATGAAAAAAAATATATATATAAAATAATGCTGTCTGACTCTGGTCCGTAGGGGGTTTACGCATAATCGTATCAATCTAATCCGTCAGGCGCTTTACCCAATTTGTTTCACTTTTACATATTTCATTCTGGTTAACGCCAGACGATTTAATTTCGTGGATTCAATAGATCCTGAAGGAAAGCAATTCATAAACGTATACAGTTTCATATATATATATTATATATATATATATATATATGTGTGTGTGTGTGTGTGTGTGTGTGTGTGTGTGTGTGTGTGTGTGTTTATGTAAAGCGAAGTTCTGAAATCTATAAATGACGAGGGCTGCCTAGCGCAGCCTTTCATTTGAGGTGAGGCGGCAAAAACCATCTATTACTACTGTGACCCTTTGGCGCTCACACTGTCAAGTATGTTTAACACCCCTCCCCCTTTCCCCGGCCCCATGGCCCCGCCGTGCGCCCAGGTCATTTGCCTAGTTCATTCCATAGGTAAATTACCTTTAAATAATGATTATGGAGGTGCTCGATTTTCAAGGCCACGCTAGTTTGTGTGTATGTATATGTGTATGTGTGTGTGAGAGAGAGAGAGACAGGGAGAGAGAGGAGAGAGACAGGGAGAGAGAGAGGAGAGAGAGACAGGGAGAGAGAGAGGAGAGAGAGAGAGACAGGGAGAGAGAGAGGAGAGAGAAAGAGACAGGGAGAGAGGAGAGAGACAGAGAGAGAGAGAGAGAGAGAGAGAGAGAGAGAGAGAGAGAGAGAGAGAGAGAGAGAGAGAGAGAGGCAGAGAGGGAGGGGGAGAGACTCATACATAAACACAATATATACTACAATTAGGTAAACGTACACACACACATACATACATACATACATACATACACACACACACAAATACATATACATGCGCGCGCACAAATACTTACTGGGTCTGGCTGAGTTCGCAGTTAAGTGGCCCCCAAAACAAATGGAATCCAGACGCATCCCATTTCTTCCCTAATGAGGTCTGTCACAGCTCCCTTATTCTTTTTACTTCCCCTCCTCTCTCTTTCTCTAATCATTACCATTATTAGCCCTTTCATCCTCTCTCTCTCTCTCTCTCGCAAGCTAATAAGATGGGTATGAAAGGAGAACTCGCTCGAGAGCTAGAGCTAGAGAGACGTCCTTTAAGAAGACACGTCGTTTCCAGCGCCACGGCGAAAAGACGTGAAAAGGAATTTTTGGTCTTCTTGGGCGCCCGTGGGAAAGAGGGACAGAAAACACTCACATTACTTACCTACTCCTTCTCCTCCTAGGAGCGTAAATGGAATTTCGACATGAAAACAAACAAGTGAAACTGGTCTTGAATTTCACAGGAGGCAGAGAATGGGGCGGGTGAGGGGTGAGGGAGGGAGGGAGAGGAGGGACAGACGGAGAGAGGAGACAGACAGAGAGGAGGTAGAAAGGAGAGACCGAGAGAGGAGAGAAGGGAGATAAAGAGAAAGGAGAGACAGAGGGAGACAAAGGTAGACGCACACGTACATACACAAAGAGAGAGAGAGAGAGAGAGAGAGAGGAACGCACAGAAACAGAGAGGGACACGCAGAGACAGAGAGACAGACAAAGGTGACCCCTCAGTACCAGGAAACCCCCGTTATGGCAGACTGGGGAGGAAGGGGGGGGGAGGGGTTGAAGAGGAGGACGGAGGAGGAGGTCACTCGTGATGCAATGTTATCTTGCTCAGCCCTTCTGGTTGAAAACAAGGCAAACAAGCGAGCAAGATGAGAAAAGTAAGGAACGTGATGAAGGAAGAAAAAGAAAAGAAGGAAAAGGTGTTGAAAATAATATATAAATAAAATAAAATGAAACTGAATAAAAAGGGAGTTAATCCGAGTTGATTCCTGACTAGTTTTGCAAACGAGATTTCTCAAAGGAATCGGTGAAACTAAGTTGTAATAAACTCAAAGATTCCCGTTTCCTCTTCCTATCCATCTCAACCTGTCGGTGCCTCAACAATATATATATATATATATACATATATATATATATATATATATACATATATATATATATATATATACACACAATGTATGTATATATGCTGGCTTGCAATTAGCCCTAAAACTACATTGATATACTTGAAGGATTTCGTTCTGGCTGACATTCTGATTTTTATTCCCTCGAGGTTTGCACTCGACAACGAAGGAATGACAAGTCAAAGGGGTCGCTAACTCATCTCCACCAAAACCAAATTACGAATACTGCTAAAATGAAAATATCAACAACAATAACAACAATTGTAATAAGAGAAATAATAATAGTAATAATGATAATAATAGCACCACTATCATTAATAATAACATTATTTCTAACAATAATAATAAACCAAAGGATAAAAAAATCTCCGACAGGCTCTACGGCAATAATGGATTAATTAATATGCAATCTCTGTTCCCACCTGAACGTATGTGTACACTGTGTGTGTGTGTGTGTGTGTGTGTGTGTGTGTGTGTGTGTGCGCGCGCGCGCAAGACCGTATGTACGCACTTACACGTACAGATATCAAACACATCAACGTAACTTGGTCCAAGAGCATTTTCAATTCGCCTTCTGCGATGTTAAGGATCATCACAACTCCCCCTCCCCTCCCAAACTCCCTCGCCAACTCCTCTTTGCGTCGAATCGATGTAAAACAACTCCCACGCCCTCACAACTCCCACTCCCACTCCATCCTCCTCCTCATCGTGATCCGCACAGTACGAAGACTATCAAGCGAAGAGGCCAAACAAGTACTACCCGCACAAGGACAAACATAACCAACACCTTCAATACAGTGACACGTTACACCCTTCCCTTCACCCTGCCGTCAGACGATTTTATTCACCCAAGAAACCACTCTATAGGCCATGTGGGGTCTCGACCGATCGTGGGCCCTTTCGAAGTCCGAGGTCGATCCCATCCGGGTGAAGTTAGCTTGTAATGAAGGTATACGAAGGTCGACACCGAATTGAGGATGTGAAATCCCATCTTTTTTCTCTTTCTCTCTGCTGTCCATTCTTTTCCTTGGCCATTAAAAAGAACAGGGAATATACGAATCAAAACTGAAATATAGGCAATTACGTGCTGCATAAAGAACTGTAAATGCACAGAAAGACGTGCACACAGCAAATGAATCATATTTCCCATTTCCAACTCCAAGTAATAAAAGACGCACGCACACACACACACACACACACACACACACACACACACACACGCACGTGTACACACACACGCACGCACACACATGCACACATTTTCCAGTTATTTTTTTATTTCCCATTTGCAGGGGTAACCTAATGGGCCATTTACAGTCAAACCCGGTTTGTCAAGCAAGTGTTTGAAGTGATGTTTGAACGTGTGAATGGGACACTTGGTTGTCAAACATGTACATATATGTACGTATGCATATATATATGTATGCATGTACGTATGTACGTATGCATATATGTATATATGTATGTATATATGTATGTATATATGTATGCATGTACGTATGCATATATGTATATATGTATGTACGTATGTATACATGTATTCATATATGTAAGTATGTATAGGACGGTGTTGTGTGGTAAATCTTCCATGGGAGAGAGATTACAGTTTGCCGTGGATTCCTGCC
>NC_134809.1:2841807-2851807 GCF_046742065.1 Oratosquilla oratoria
CGGGGTGAGGAAGAGGAGGGTCACAGAGGAGTAAGAGGAGGAGAAGGAAGTGGAAGAGAAGCGAGGTGGAAGAGGTGAGGAACGAAGAAAGTAATAGTAGGAAGAGGATGGTCATAGTGGAGGTGGTGGAGGAGGAGGAGGGGAGGAGGAGGAGGAATGGTAGCATTATAAAAGGATTGGAAGGGGGGAGTAGGAAAAGGTCGAGGATGAGGAGGAAGAGGAGGAAAAGAAGTAGGAAGAAAGGGAGTGGAAGAGGGAGGACGAGGAGGAGGAGGAGGAGGAGGTCTAAGAGAAAGAGGACGAGGGCGAAAAGGAGGAGGAGGAAATCGAGGAGGAGGAGGACGAGCATGAGGATAAGAACGAGGAGGAAGACAAGAAGGACGAGGACGATAAGGATGAGGATGAGAACGAGGACGAGGAGGACGATAAGGATGAGGATGAGAACGAGGATGAGGATGAGAACGAGGATGAGGAAGAGAACGAGGATGAGGATGAGAACGAGGATGAGGATGAGAACGAGGATGAGGAGGAAGGGAACGAGGAGGAGGAGGAGGGGAACGAGGAGGTGGACGAGGAGGAGGAGGAGAACAAGGAGGAGGAGGAGAACAAGAAGGACGAGGAGGATGAGGACGAGGAAGATGAGAATAAGGAGGAAGACGAGGAGGACGAGGAGGATGAGTATGAGTACGAGGATGAGGATGATGCAGATGACCTCTTGGCGCTTGCGAAAGGCCTGCTCCTCGGCTGTTCGGGCTTTAATCCTAACCAACGCCCAGCGAGGGTGGGCGGGGTCAGGCGAGTGCCAACAATGACACCACCACATGTTCACCATCACCATCACCATCATCATTACCACCACTATCATTACTAGCATAGCCAACATCAGTACTATTACTTCTAGTTAAACTACTACCACGCACCACCACAACCACCACCATCACCCACCACCACGGCAGAACGACATGCAACCATCCCCTTTAATGAAACGCACAAACATGACCTCCCTTTATATTTGCCCTACCGTGACGTCAGCTTATTTACCGTTCTCGTAACAGGTGCCTTTAACCATGACATCAGTGCCAGCCAGCCAGCCAGCCAGCGTTCCTGTGATGACTTCCAGGTGTTCATGACCTAACATGACATGCGTTTTTATGCATTAACAGGGTTTCTTCTGGTTTCATGAAAAAATGGGAGGCTTTATGTGTGAGAAAATTCCTCTTAATCATCCCCTGCCCACACACACACACAAACACACACACACCCGTACTCGCTATCGACCCTGTGTATTCTTTCCAAAATGGTCCTTTCTTCCGCTCTTTGAAATACAGAAAATGAATAAAAAGTAAACGAGAAAATTATACGTAGATATTATAAAACACTATTTCGTGCACAGCCGGCGTCCCCTCAGCTGATTAAAATCATCTGGCGTTAGCCAGAACAACATGGATAAAGAACGTGACCATGTGCAAGAGCCTCAAAAGCTCAAAGCCTACACACGTCCGAAGCCTTCTGAGGGGGGGGGGGTACGCCTCTTGTGGCATCATTATTCAACTCGAGCACCAACGCTTCCCACTCCACGCCCACGATGTCTGTTATCGCCAACTGCTCCCAGTACGTCTATCTATGGTCGGTTGATAAGAACAAGGGCAAGAGATAAGGCCGAAGAACAAGATAGTGAAGAAAGACGATGACGACGACGATGATGACGATGACAATGATGATGATGGTGGTGATGGTGATGATGATGATGACGATGAAGACGACGACGACGACGACGACGATGATGATGATGACGACGATGATGATGACGACGACGATGATGACGATGACGACGACGACGACGATGATGATGATGACCGACGCTTCCACCACCACCACCACCACCACAGGTCAACCATCGCAGGCCAACCTCAGTTCCCCAAACATGCGCGCGCAGAGGGCCTACTCAAAACACAACACAAGGCTGCACTGATTAAGCCACTTTCCCAAACACACACACACACACAGCAGAGAGGCCTCCTTTATTTCCTCTCCATGTATCATCATCATCATCGTCATCAAGTGGAGGGCGAGCCCACAAAGGAAACGAAAACAACGAAAAATGGCAAAGATCCCAGGGCGCCGCCCAATAGGGGCAGGGTGGGAGTAGGGGGTGGGGATGGGAGTGTGGGTGAGGGTGGGAGTACGAAGGTGAGAGTGAGGATGGGAGTGGGAGTAGGGGGTGGGAGTGGGAGTAGGGGGTGGGAGTGGGAGTAGGGGGTGGGAGTGGGAGTAGGGGGTGGGAGTGGGAGTAGGGGGTGGGAGTGGGAGTAGGGGGTGGGAGTGGGAGTAGGGGTGGGAGTGGGAGTAGGGAGTGGGGATGGGAGCGAGGGTGAGGGTAAGGGGTGGGAGTGAGGGTGGGAGTACGGGGGTGAGAGTAAGGGTGGGAGTAGGCTAAAGGTGAGTTATAACAATAACATAACAACAATAAATGTTACAATAACAAACAAATACATCTTCATTTTTATTCAAACAAGGCGAATAAGATTTTCTTGGACAGTGTTACTTAATAGTGTGTTTCTAATTCTCAGACTTCATTTACTACACATATTTTCAACAATTTCTTAACATTTTTCTTCGTAGTAATGTTTAAACCTCGCCAAGAATATTGTTTTAATGTCTCGTGTATTCCCCTAAGCAACTCTCATCAAATTAAAAAATAAACAATTTATAATACTGGAAATTACCTAATACGAATGAAATATCGAAGAGAAATAACTTAATTCAGCCATTCCTAAGTTAGACACAGACACACACACACACACACACACACACACACACGTACGTACACGCACATACATCACACACACACATACACACACACACACTCGGTTATGTGAGCTCAGCTCTCATCTGAGAAAAGTAATAGCTGTCGGTCACGAGCCTAGCACGTGATCCAAGACCATAGTGAATCAACACACAAACACACACGAGGTCATGGAAACAAACTGAAGATCATATATTAGATAGATGTTCAGAAAGGTTCCTGTAGATATACAAACTCATGTTATCAAACTCGGTTATCTTCAAAGATAACAGAACCTCAACTAAAACCCACGAACGAATTCAAAACTTAACTAATCTCGACGCAGAAAACAAGACAGAGGCCCCACGAACGTAACCCCCTTTCCTAGAACAAGCTAAATACAATTAGACAAAGAGACACACACAAGCACGCGCGCACACACACACACAAAACATTAACCCATAAATCTAGTTTACCATTAACTCCGAAAATACTGGCTAATCCGCTTTCTAACTGCTTTTTAATGACTTCAGGTTATCGTTTCTTCACTCTTCTCCCCTCTCTCACTCTATCTCCACTTGGGAGGAAAGGAGGGGGAGAGGGGACAAAAATATGGGTGCCTACTTGTACGGGAAGGGGGAGAGAGAAGGCAGAGGGGAAAACAATACATGTGGTGATGGTGGTGAAGATGGGTGGTGGTGGTGATGGTGATAGAGGTGATGACGGCAGTGATGGTGGTGATAGTGGTGGTAGTGTTGGTGGTGATGATGATAGAAGTGATGACGGTAGTGATGGTGGTGATAGTGTTGGTAGTGTTGGTGGTGATTGTGATAGAGGTGATGACGGCAGTGATGGTGGTGATAGTGGTGGTAGTGTTGGTGGTGGTGATAGTGGTGGTAGTGTTGGTGGTGGTGATAGAAGTGATGACGGTCGTGATGGTGGTGATAGTGGTGGTAGTGTTGGTGGTGATGATGATAGAAGTGATGACGGTAGTAATAGTGGTGGTAGTGTTGGTGGTGATAGAAGTGATGACGGTAGTGATGGTGGTGATAGTGGTGGTAGTGTTGGCGACACCTTTGGTAGTTGTGGTGTTGACAGAGATGGTGATGTTTGTGATAGACTTCGTGGTTGTGATGACAGAGGTGGTGAGGTGGTGGTGGTAGTGATGACAAAGGAGGTAGTGGTGGTGATGCTGGAGGAGTTAATTCTGGAGAAAGTGGCGCATGAGGAGGAGGAGGAGGAGGAGGAGGAGGAGGAGGACGAAGAGGAGGAGGATTGTATTGTACTGTATTTCGTGGCCGACAATTTGCCCGCGTTTCTGTCCTAATGGACTATATCGAGCCGAGAGGGCATAGAGGAGAAGAGGAGGAAATGGAATTAGGAGGAAAATGAGGAGGAAAAGGAAGAGGAAGAGGAGGAAGAGGAAGAAGAGGAAGAGGAGGAAGATGGAAAGGAGGTGGAGCAGGAGGAAGAGGAGGGAGTGGATTGAGGAGAAAGAGTAGGAAGGAGGAGGAGAAAGAGTAGGAAGGAGGAGGAGAAAGGAGGAGGAGAAAGGAGGAAGAGGAGGAGAGAGGAGGTAACATATATTGACAATACAGGATTAATAATAATAATAATAATAATAATAATAAATATAAACACAGTTGCCTTGGTAACGTATACATCATCTCTCGGTTGCAGTCACCCAACCGACAACTCACCCATGGACATATGCACGTGACCCAGTGACGTCACAAATACGTCACAAGTTACACTTGCAGGAAGTGACAAATAGCTCACTAATCACGTGACAGAATATCACGTTGCAAGATACGTCTCACCCACCACCACCTTCCCCACTCTCCCGCACCCTCCAACCAGAAAGCCTCAAATACCATCAGATAATACCAATTCAGCTTCACTAGTCTCGCGTTGCTTTTACTTCATAGTAAGACCAAAGAGATTTGTATCAATTCGCGCGCTCCTTGGGCGACCCGAAGTCATGAGGGTTCGAACTCTCGGTCTCACTTGAGGACAAGGTGACACTCCTCAAGTATTTCCTTCTGGCTACGGTCATATGATTTATGACTTTATTCTGCTTGTGTGTGGGGGGAGGGGGTAAACAGTCTCTTACCTCCCCCCACCCCCCAATACAAATAATTAATACATACACACACACACACATGCAACTGCTAACCCAACTGTCCGAGTTCGAATCCCGCCCAGAGCTGAGCGCTGTGAGCCGTTACTCCAACTCTCGTGGGCGGGGAGTTAGGTGTGTATGCGTGTCAGGTCAGCATTACCCATAGATCGGTCATATATGAGCTCAGAGCTCTCAACCGGGAGGGTAGTAGCTGTAGATTACGAGTCCAACACGTGATCCAAGATCATGGTGAATTACACACGTACACACGGCTCGACGGCGCAGTGGTGGCGTTCGCAACCTTTATTCCAGTGATCCACGTTCGATTCCCGCCCAGGGCGGAAATAATTTCAGGATCATTACACTGCGAGCCGGTATTCCAACTCTCCTGGGCAAGGAGTTGAGTGTGTGTAGAAGATCACAACATTACCCATAGATAGGGCCATATGAGCTCTCTTCCGGGAGGGTAGTACTTGTCGATCACGAGTCCAACACGCGATCCTAGACCACACAAATACATATCAAATATGATTCATAAACCTATAAATACCGTTACCGTTTACCTTTGGTTATTATGGGAGCCGCAAGACGAATTCACTGAATATCTAAGGCTGACCAGACACCACATGAGCCACGACAAAGGCTCAATTGAAGCTCAGGTCCTCTCACTCTCAACTTATAAATTACTTTGGCGCCTACAACAGGGAGAGAGAGGAGGGAGAGAGAGCGAGAGTGAGGAGAGAGAGAGAGAGGAGAGAGAGAGAGAGGAGAGAGATAGACAAGACGATAGAGAGAGGAGAAAGAGGAGAGAGAGGAGAGAAGAGACAGAGAGACAAAGACAAAGAGATAGAGACAGAGAGAGTGGGAGAAGGAGAAACTCAAAACTGAGATTCACTTCGAGTCCAGCCATAAACAACATCTGGTATCGCTTCATCGACGGGTCTCCAGACGACACGAAGAACACACTTTCCAGCCTTACGACCAGAGGACATAAGGACCAGAGTTGTTTGATCTCTGGACCCTTTAGCCGACACGACAACCCTCCCCCCTTCGCCCCTTCCTTACCGGGTGGTACTAGTCCTTTCTACAGGCGATTCTATTCCCCTCCGTGTGATGCTAAGCTCTGAGAGGTGTACAGACATGAGTATGACAAAGATGAGATGAGAGGTGGTGAGAGGACACGTAGAGAGAGAGAGAGAGAGAGAGAGAGAGAGAGAGAGAGAGAGAGAGAGAGAGAGAGAATAGAAATAAACAAATAAATAAATAAAAATTCTTCCTCGCGATAGATCAAAGCGTTGCACAATAAAGGACAAGGCAATTCCGCCCTGCCTGACCACGCCCACTTCTTCGTACCGGTTTAGATGACATGACGTCATTGACTGGTATGACATCATCAATAAAATGGCGCCATCGGTTGTATGATGTCATCAATGACATGACATAACATGTCAACACAATGACGTCATCAATGCCATACCATCATCGATGGCATCTCAGAAACGGAGTTGCCAATTCTTTCAATTATATTCATTTGCTGCCTACCTCAAGCCTGCCGCCAAGCGATTTTATTCAGACGATGGACGACCCTAACCCGTCGGTGTAAATTCTATTCTGGCTTATATCGCCAGGCGATTTTAATCACATTAAAGTGGGATGTCAACGAGTCCAACTCCACCCACCCATCAGATGACATCGTCTGGCGTTAACCGGAATAAACAAAATACAAATCAAGTGAGTCACAATGACGATTGGGTTATGTCAAGATCTTGGCCTGCGTAGCAGGGTTGACATAATTTCTTAAAATAATAATAATAATAATAATAATAATAATAATAATAATAATAATAATAATAAATAAAAATAATAATAGTAAACAAAACAAAACAAATAAAATAAAATAAATAAAAATAAATCAATAAACAATAATAATAATACTACTAAATAAATAAAGGGAGAGAGAGAGAAGTCACGCCACATACAATCCTGATCTATTTTCTCCCGGCTTCGATTTGGCCGCGGGGGTCTCCTCCTCCCCACGTAGGTCTATGACGTCACGGGTGCCAATCCTGACCTAATACTCATGATCAGGCGCCGCTAACGAGCCAATCACACCACACACGTGACCTGGGCGCCAACGTGTCCTCACTCGCAGTGCCAACGGTGACGCACGATGAGCGTCACGTGGGTGGGGAGGGGAGGGAGGAGGGGGTGCATGACTCCTGGCGTCACATGACCAAAACAAGGGTGCCAACTTTTGCCCCCCCCCCTTTTTTTTCGTCTGTGTCCAACGGGCTTTCATGATATATGGTAATAACCGATTTATGATAAAAAAAAAATCCAAAGACAAAATACACGAACTGAAGCAAATGCAATCACCACACAGAACACCTACCACCACATCCTACTCTAGCTATAACCAAACACGATATCTCTTCTTTGAGTGACTTCAGGAAAAATTCGGTGGCTGTTGCCGGTTACCTGGGGGTTGTAGGTCTCCAGCAAGACTCGGGGCAACGGGTGGACAAACCGGTCATAGGGGCATGCATCTTCAAACTTGTATAAAATATAGCATATCAAATACATATACCCACCATTTTGTATCTCAAACTTCTAGAAATGTGTTACAAACCAAAACTGGTTATCTACCCTCTTGACATTGTAAAAAATAAATAAATAAATAAACATATAAAAATAAATATAAATAAATAAATAAAATATATGATGGTTAGCATTATAATCTTATCTTTATTATCTATGCTTATTTCAGCTGAAATGATCTGAGAGCTACTGGGTAAGGTGGTGGTTTGTTGTCTCTTCGTCTCTTAATTCGTTGATTTAATTCGACCTGCTGAGGACAAACGTGCACATACCATCAAAGACCCCATTTCCCTCCATATAACACATGGGGAAGTCAAAGCATACCTAAACACAAGCGGTTCTCCTGAGAACACAAATTATTTATTTTCTTTTATTTTCTAATCAACGAAGCACAGGTCATTTACCAAGACGCTTCGCGCTCTGATTTCTCTTCGCAAGGATTCTGCACGAAGATACGGAGGAGGTAGAGGAGGAACAAGGATAAGAGGAGGAGGAATAGGAGGAGGAGAGAAGGAGTAATAGGTGGAAGAGGAGGAGCAGGAGGAGGAATAGTGGTAAGACGAGGAGGGGTAGGAAGAGGACCGGTAGGGGGAGGACGAAGGTATGGAGGAGGAATAGGAGTAAGAGGAGGAGGGTAAGGAGGAGGAATAGGAGGAGGAGGCTAAGGAGGAGGAATAGTAGGAGGAGAAGGAGGAGGAACAGTAGGAGGAGAAGGAAGAGGACGAGGAGGAGGAAGGTAAGGAGGAGGAGGAGGAGAAATTGGAGTAAGAGGAGCAGGTGGGGGAGTGGGAGGAGGATGAGTGGGAGGAGTGGGAGGAGGAATGGTAGAATGAGGAGGAATGGGAGCAGGAGTGGGAGGAGAAAAAGGAAGAAAAGAGGAGGAAGAGAATATATATATATATATATATATATATATATATATATATATATATATATATATATATATATATATATATATTATATATATTAGCAAGATTCCATGCTGAGGCACGCATGGAAGGGTTTCCAGGGTTCTCCATCTCTTTTCAAAACACTCCGTTCCAAGATATTCAAGAAAGCCCTTCTATCCTTGACCAAACCTTTTCGAAAAGTGACACCACTTGTCATCGTGACAGCTGGCATCCTCAAACTTCCACAACACCAACCACTTCCTAACCGGGTGTTGCCAGACGATTTAATTCAATTTCGTGACAGATTCAGTAGCGAGGGAGGCTAGGTTTCCTCCCATACTCCCACGGGACCTGTTTCCCTCCCACAGTGGGAGAAGGACGGCCCCCCTCATACATACTTCCGTTCCTGGGGGGCGTTGCCATTCTTGGCACTGTGACAGAAGTGGCACTACCCACCCCCTATCCACCCCTCGACGTATGTGACACCCCTCAAACCCCCGCCACCCCCCACACCCAACCGCAGGCTCCAATGTTTTCCTTTCGCATTCCGAAGAGAGGGGAGGGAGGGGAGGGAGAGAGGGGGAAAGATACGGTGGCAGTGAGAAAAAAGATGGAGAGAAAAAAAGAGAAAGGGAATAGACAAAAACAAAGACAGAAAGAGGGGGACAGGGGGAGGGGAGTGAGGGAGGGAGGGGAGGGAGAGAGAGAGAGAGATTTATGGAATGCTATTGGTTCACAAAGTTTCAAGAACCCTCCCCCTCCCAACACTATGGAACCTCCTCATAGCTCTTACCCTAACACCAGATTTATTTTAATGGCCCTCTACAGGACCTGCACATCCCCTGGTGTAATAATAACAAATAATAATAAATGGTTTGAATTAACAGTGATACAATGACAATGTACAATTTGAGCAAATTCTAGGACTTGTGTGTGTGTGTGTGTGTGTGTGTGTGTGTGTGTGTGTGTGTGTGTGTGTGTGTGTGTGTGTGTGTGTGTGTGTGTGTGTGTGCGCGTTTCTGCCTCCCTTCCCGCTTCCCCTCCCCATACCTTCAGCTGAATAAAGTCGTCTAGTATTAGGTAGAATAGAAAATAAAAAGGGCGTCACTGTTTTACAGAAGTTCATCCGGGTCTCCCGCTCCAACAAAAGAGAGAGAGAGAGATGGGGGTGAGAGGGAGAGAAGAGACAGGGGGAGGGAGGGAGAGAGAGAGGGAGAGAGAGAGAGAGAGAAAACGAGAGAGAAAGTCAGTTAGTCCTCGTACATTGTTGTGCTTCTCTCTCACCTCGTTACCTACGTGGCCCCAGGTTCGATCCCACAGGGCCAAAGACGAGAGCAATTTGTCCTGACTGTCCTAAGAAAAGACTCCCTGATATAGAATTTCCAAAAGATCCGCATATTACCATTTCCCTTTATATATTAATTTCTTGTTTATTCTAATTATCTATTCATTTATTTATTTATTCAATCATTATGGTATATCAATCTCAAGACTTTTTCTGCATAGTGATGACCTTTCGATATTCCTTTCTGGTGAACTTTTCGAATTAGTTTCTTTCTCTTTGGCGACGTCTGGCAACTTCCGTAACGTGACCGTTAAAAAACC
>NC_134809.1:2856807-2864307 GCF_046742065.1 Oratosquilla oratoria
AATGGGAGGGAGGGAGAGAGAGGGAGAGAGAGAGAGAGAGAGAGGGAGAGAGGGGGAGAGAGAGAGAGAGAGAGAGAGAGAGAGAGAGAGAGAGAGAGAGAGAGAGAGAGAGAGAGAGACTCCAGAGTGTGGAATGGCACGAGAATGCGTGGAGGGGTCAACGCCACCGAAGGGGGGAGGGAGAGGGAGAGGGGGAGAGAGGAAAGGGAGAGGGGGGGGGGATACAACACGTACCCAGCCTCAATACCCAAAAGCTGCTCCGATAATGGCCACTGGCTTTCGTTGTCCTTACACAAACACAAGAGCGCGTGCACATGCGCAAGTGTACGTGTCCCTGTGTGTGTGTGTCCCTGTGTGTGTGTGTCCGTGTGTGTGTGTGTGTGTGTGTGTGTGTGTGTGTGTGTGTGTGTGTGTGTGTGTGTGTGTGTGTGTGTGTGTGTGTGTGTGTGTGTGCTCGCGTTTGTGGAGGGACGGGAAAGAGAGGTTATAGGACAAGTGGTTGTGGTGACGATTGTGATGATTGTGATGGGTGTAGTAGTTTAGTGTGACTGTACCTTTGATGGTGGTACGGTGGTAGCAGTGACAATGATGATAATTACGCTTAGACTATACTTAAAGAACTACTTAAATACTTACTAATATTGAGTACTTAAAGAACCCTTAAGACAAATCTACTAACAAATTACGAAAACTTCTTAAGAGAAGCAACAATGTCTCAGTGATGACAGTAACGAAAAATAATACCTGTGACAGTGGTAACGTTTCTAGTGACGACCTTGAGGCTCGTGACGAAAGTTAGTGGTGGTTGGCTTTAGTGGTGTTAGTGGTGTCAAAGGGCGAGTATGAAAGGATACAACACCTTGAAGGCAACAATGACAACTGTGTGTGCGCGTGCGCGCGGGCCCGGTGCCAGCGAGGTTGAGCGCGGCGGCCTCCTCCTCCTCCTCCTCCTTCTGGCACTCGAGGTGAAAGTGCCAAACTCCGGTGTGCCAACACACCCACAGTGGCCCGGCCTGGCGCGGTCACCGTTCGAGGGGGGGGAAGAAGAGGAGGAAGAGGAGGAGAAAGAGGAGGAAGAGGATGAAGGTGAGGAAAAAGACGAGGTGGATGAGGAAAAAGACGAGGTGGATGAGGAGGAAAGGGAGGGGGAGGAGAAAGAGGATGAAGACGAGGAAAAAGACGAGGTGGATGAGGAGGAGGAAAGGGAGTAGGGAGAAGGAGGAGGAGGAGGAGGAGGAGGAGGAGGAGGAAGACGAGGAAAAACATGTGGACGAGGAGGAGGAAAGGGAGGAGAAATGAGGGAGTCAGAGAGGAAAGGGGAGCAAAAAGAAGAGGAGAGCTGGAGGAACAGGTGGTAGAGGAGGTGGGAGAGAAGGAAGAGAAGGCGGAGGGTGAAGAGAACGGAGGAGGCAGAGGAGAAGAGAAGACGAGGGTGGGGAGGAGAAGGACGATGAAAAAGAGGAAGAGTGGAAATTGGAAGATGAAAGAGAACAGAAAAGAACAAGAGGAGGCTAAGGAGGACGAGGAGGAGGCAGAGGAGGAGGAAGAGGTGGAGGCAGAAGAGCAGGAAGAGGAGGAAGGAGAGGAGGAGGAAGAGGAGGCAGGGGAGGAGGAGGAGGAAGAGGAGGCAGGGGAGGAGGAGGAGGAAGAGGAGGCAGGGGAGGAGGAAGAGGAGGCAGGGGAGGAGGAAGAGGAGGCAGGGGAGGAGGAAGAGGAGGCAGGGGAGGAGGAGGAGGGGGAAGAGGAGGCAGTGGAGGAGGAGGAGGCAGTGGAGGAGGAAGAAAGGGCAGAGGAAGAGGAGGCGGAAAAGGAGGAGGAAGAGGAGGAGGAGGAGGAGGCAGAGGAGTAGGAGGCCCACTTAATGAGCCCATGTTTACTCTATCGTTAAATATTCCGGTCTATAAGAAAAACAAACAAGTAAATTAAATTCCGTCGATGGGTTAAATGCCTCTATTCAACGAGTCCTAAACCCAATCAACTAATTACTTAACTATTCTAACATAACTTATGATACAGAAAATCAAATATATTCCTAAAGAAGTGTCTTCATTTCTTCTTATATATTCATTCATTTGTGAAAGTGTACTGGTGAGAGAGAGAGAGTTTGTGAGCGCGTGCATGCACGCGCACACACGCACGCACAAAGTAGCGCATAAACTTTTCTTTTTAAACTTTATTTAAACGCAAGATCATTTGGAAGCTCCTGGACTTTGACCTCTTACAGTTCCTTGACCCCCTCCCTCCCTCCCTGATCACTCAACTTCTACTCCCTTCCGCCCCCTCCCCCTCCTCAACCCCCACCCCCCTTCAACTCTACACTTCCATTACCCATTAGACCATAACAAACACTCAGTTGCCACACTTTGTTTCTGCAAACGTCAAACTGGTTTATTTAATCAACTTAAGAGAGGTTAAACCAGATAAAACCTTCCTTGGTGACCCCGCCTATGATCCAGACGATTCGAACTCGTTTAGTACAAAGCACTGACCACGTTTGTATACAAATCCCCCCTCCCCCAACTGTTGGGGCTCAAGTACGGAAACCTACAATATTAGGGAGAAAACCCCTTTTCGCCATTTTCGACCATTACTAAATTATTCGAAAGTGCTCCTGGTACAAGTGACTCTCTCTCTTATTATACATATATATATATATATATATGCAGAAGAAATCACTTGAAAGCGTGATACTATATATATATATATATATATATATATATATATATATATATATATATATATATATATATATATATATATATATATGCAGAAGAAATCACTTGAACGCGTGATACTAGTATGCAGACAAACCACTGGGAAAATGAAAGAGATGAGACCGAGCGCTTTCGTCTATTCAGACATTTTCAAGGTATAGATACATAAAAGAGACAAGTATATATAGTCAGAAGGTTAAGGTGGATCTCTCCCAGTGCCATATTGGCTCAAGTGTCCGGACATTTGGTTTACAATTTTTGTTATAATAAATTCATCCAATTTGTATAATGGTGGCAGTAGGCAGTGGTAAATCAAATTTCTCCAATTCTTCTTCAAGATACACTAATAAATAAAAAACCGGAACACGGGTGAATAACGAAGTGATATCATAACTAATAAATGGCTACTGCCACCATTATTGACTTAATTAAATTGTGTGTTTTGGAATCTCATTTTGTGTTTAACGGTAACTATTATTTACAGAATTTCGGTATGGCAATGGGTAATCCGATTTCTCCAATTCTTAGCAGTCTTTATATGGAGTTTTTTTTTTAAACAAAGTTGTTACCCAATATTCTCCCCCAAAATGTTACTTGGTTTAGGTACATTGATGATATTTTGTGCATTTGGCCTGTTAATGCTGACCCGTCAACTTTCTTGTCACAACTTAACGCCTTAGTCCCTTCAATCAATTTTACCATGGAAAAAGAACAAAATAATCAATTACCTTTCCTTGATGTATTGATATACAGAAACGAAAGGTCTTTCAAATTTGATGTTTATAGGAAACTCACTAATGTTCTTTCATATGTTCATTTTTACTCTTCTCATCATTACAGGACCAAAGCATCTGTGTTATCTTCAATGTACCTTCGTGCTTATCGGGTTTGTAGTCCGGAGTTTTTGGATGATGAATTCTCAAGAATAAATGACATAGCTTTAAAATTAAAGTATCCAAATCATCTAATTGAAATTTCTCAAAAAATGGCTAGAAAGTCTTATTTTGATGACAAAACTAAAGAAAAATTTAATTCTAAAAATCTTCTCGTTCTTCCGTATCATGACAACTTCACTAAATTGCCGCATAGTCTTAAGAATTTCAACATCCAAACCATTTTTAGGAACTCCAACACAGTCAAAAGTCTTTTGATTAAAAATTCCCCTGAAAATAAGGAAGGCTGTGTATATAAAATTCCATGTAAAGATTGCAACAAATGCTATATTGGTCAGACTGGAAAGGAATTAAATGTTAGAATAAAGCAACACAAATATAGCGTTAGAAGTGGTCAAACGTCCAACGCGTTATTTGTCCATCTTAGGGATTTTAACCATTGTATCAATTGGAATGAAGCTAAAGTAATTGTCAAAAGTAATTCTTATTTGAATAGAAACATCATAGAATCCAGTCTGATCAAGAATACATTTGTTAATAATTTAAATTTAAGTCAAGGATTATACAAATTGGATGAATTTATTATAACAAAAATTGTAAACCAAATGTCCGGACACTTGAGCCAATATGGCACTTAACCTTCTGACTATATATACTTGTCTCTTTTATGTATCTATACCTTGAAAATGTCTGAATAGACGAAAGCGCTCGGTCTCATCTCTTTCATTTTCCCAGTGGTTTGTCTGCATATATATATATATATATATATATACATACACACACACATATATATATATATATATATAGTGTCATTATGACATTTGAAAATAAACTCTCCTACTGGGATTCGAACCCTCGCCTGAGCGGCCTTCGTCTTATAAAAATCAAGCCGCTCAGGCAAGCGTTCGAATCCCAGTAGGAGATTCTATTTTCATATATATATACACATATATATACTATATATATATATATATATTATATATATATATATATATATATTCATAATTTTCAACGCCTCTTTTTCTTTGTGGGTTGCATAGGGATTAGTCTTGAGGCATACGCGTATTATCTTTGCTTGAGCACGCGAATTGTCCTATTCTATATTGTCGAAGATTCACCTCTGTTACGTACATCTTAAAATGTCGCCAATTCATTTTATTCGGTTTTGGGGGCAACTTCTGGAGTCAAAACTTCCAAAAGGACCCGAAAAAAAATCCAAAGAACCTCGAGAAAGAAGAGGAAGATGAAGAAGAAAGAAGAAGAAGAAGAAGAAGAAGAAAGTAAACCGAAGTCGATGACGACCAACAATGACGATGACAAAGAGGAAGAGAGACAAGGGGGGGGGGATTATAACGAGAAAGAAGAAAAGAAGAGTAAGTGAAAAGGAAGAGGAGGAAAACGAGACAGAGGAGAATGAGATTGATGATGATGATAATGGTGACGTGGAGGAGGTGGAGACTGAGAACGAAGATCAGGACGATAATGAGGGAGAAAAAGAGGAAGAGGAGCAGGAGGAGGGAGAGGAAGGAGGAAAAGAGGAGGAATAGGAGGAAATAGAGAGGACGAGGAAGAGGGGGAAAATGAAGAGTATGACGAGGAAGAGGAGGAAATGAAGAAGACGAGGAAGAGGAGGAAAAGGAAGAGGTCGAGAAAGGATAGGAAGAAGAAAAGGAAGAACCAAAGGAAAAAAGTAGAGAAAGACGAGGAGGAAAAGAAGACAGTGAAAATAACAAGAAAAGGACGAAGAGAAACAGGAAGGGAAGGAGGAGGAGGAGGAGGAAAAGGAGGGAGATGACGACGATGAGGAGAAGGAAGTGGTGAAGGAGGAAGAGGTGGTGGGTGGAGGAGGAGAAAGAGGAGAAAGAGGTGGAGGAAGAGGAGGTGGTGGAGGAAGATGAGAAGGTGGAAGATGAGGTGGAAGATGAGGAGGAGGAGGAGATGGAAGAGGAGGGGGAGGAGGAGGAGAAGGAATAGAAGGAAGAGTTGAAAGAGGAGGTGGAGAAAGAGGCTGTGGAAAAGGAGGAGGAGAAGGAAGATGAGAAAGATATGGAAGAGGAAGAGGTGGGAGAGGAGGAGGAGGAGGAGGAGGATGTGGAAGAGATGGGAGGAGGAAGAGGAGGAGGAGGAGGAGGAAGCCAAGAAAGAATGAAACGGCTTACTCATGTCCACATTCACTCGGAGTCGTTCTGTTGCCCTCAACCAGTTCCAGCTCTCTCTCTCTCTCTCTCCTCTCTCTTGCCCTGGACCACCAACTGGAGTACTGGGTCACTCGTGGCTAGCGTCACGAACTACCAACCCTGGAGTACCGCGTTCGCGCCTCTCACGAAATATCTACGCTCCTGAGCCTCGGTTCGCGTCCCGCTCAGGGCGATAGAGCTTACACTACGTTCCTGCAAGCCGTTACTGTTCCCCTTATGCAAGAGGATGGATTATGTTGTGGGTAAGGTCACAGTATTTAGCCATAGATCGGGTCATATGAGCTATGAGGTTCTCATCTGGGATGGATAAGAGCTGTCGATCACGAGACCGGCACATGATCCAAGACCGTGGTGAAACACACAAACACACACACACACCTAACTTCCAGCTCTAGGGCTGGTAGTCATCAAATAAATTACCTGTTTATACACACACACACACAGACAGACAGACAGACACACACACACACCTAACTTTCAGCTCTAGGGCCGATATTTATCAAAAAATCTACCCGCTTACACGTACACACACACACACGAAGGGGAAAGGGAGGAGGGAAAGGGGAGAAGGGAACAGAATGTATATAACCGGTCTTGGTGGTGATGGTGATAAAGCGATATTCGTATCGAGTCCGCATTGCTAGTCAGTGACGCTCTCAGAGATCAAGACAACTAGAGACAACAATAATTTTGTACAAACAAAAGCCCCATGGATAGACACAAACTCACCCACCCCCGCCCTTCCCCCTTAAGATGGGGAAGGGGAAGGAGAAGCGGGAAGAAGGGTAAGGAGAATGGGAAAGGGACGGGGAAAGAGACAAGGAAAAGAGATGGAGAAAGAAGACGAGGAAGGCGATGGGGGAAAGGAACGAGAAATGAGACAGGGAAAGGGACGGGGGAAAGGAGATGGGGAAAGAGACAGGGGAAAGTAGATGGGGAAAGGGACAGGGGAAAGGAGATGGGGAATGGAGACGAGAAAATGGACAGGGAAAGGGACGGGGAAGGAGACGGAGAAAGGAGACGGGGAAAGGGGACGGGAAAAAGAGACGAAAACGGGAAAGGAGTAGAAGGGGAGAGGGCAGGGGAGAGGGAAGGGGACGTGAAAGAGGAGGGAGGACAGGAGGGCAAGGAAGGGAAGTGCGGATGAGAGGAAGAAAAGAAGACTGGAGGGAGGGAGAATGGGAGGGACGGAAAAATATAAGCTGCGGAAAGACAGAGGGAAACCAAGGTTAAGGAGCCCGGGGGGGGGGGGGGGGAGCGGAAGTGGGAGGAGCAGGCTGTGGGGGGGGGGGGTAGCACACATGCACATGATCAAAACAAGAGTGAGCGAATACAGGCCTTGGGGCGGCGTCTTACCTCTTTGTCAGAGTTGCCCATGTCCAGGATCTCAGTCTCTTGAGAAAATGAACCACGCGAGTACAGTAGCCAACAGCTCCTAGTTACAGCTACCTTCTCTAGGAAAAGAGATACGACTGGCTGGTTCACTGATGTATGCACTAGTTCGAGTCCACGAGCTTAGTTGGGAAGATTCCTGGGGAGATCACCTTCAAGTCTGGCGTATCGTGAAAAAGACTAATATCTTCTTCGTTGTCCTTTCGACTCGGCCCAACGGTCACTCGTTCGACCGTGAATTCAAAATCGAAGACAGACGACTCAGTCCAATGACGTCACGTCGCTTGGAAAAAATGAAAATAA
>NC_134809.1:2874307-2879307 GCF_046742065.1 Oratosquilla oratoria
AAGGAGAGAAAGAAAGAGAAAAGAGTGCGAGGGAATAGGAAGATGGGATGAGAGATGGGAGGGAGAAGACAGGAGAGACGCTGAGAGAAAGGAATATGAGACGGGAAGGGAGGAGGAGGAGATGGCGAGGAACGAAGGAAGAAGAAGGAAGAGTGAGGATGGAATGGATAGAGGGAAGGAAGAGAAGGGAGAGAGGATGAGTGGAGTGGTGGAGTGTGTGAGTGAGGGGAGGAAGAAAGTGGAACATAAAATTACCATAATATTACATGACCCATACTACAGTGTCCTTCAACGACCCTCCACTCCAAGACTTTCCACAGCGCTTCCTTCCCTTCTTTCCTTTCCTTCCCTCCTTTCCCCTCCCTTCTCCTTCTCCCACAACTCCTACCCTCTCCCAAGGTCAGTACCATTACTGAGGAAAACGCTCGAAAACTGGCGATGATTAAACCACAATAAGACCACACAAGACTAAGGGGTATGCCGATTAATCGGCAACTGCAAGAATCGGCATCGGCGAGAATCGTATTTTTTTTTTTTTTTTTTTTTTTTGCCGATGACGATTCTCATTATAAAAAAGATATGATTCTCGCTGATGCCGATATATATATATATAAAAAAAAAAAAAAAAAAAAAAAAAAAAAAAAAAACCGGCACACCCCTACACAAGACGCAACCAGGTACCCAGGTACCGATGTACACTGATGGCGGCCCAACCAAGTACCTTTGACAGGTGGTCAGGTAGGCCGGCAGGAGGTTATACAGGTTCTAAGAGATAGCTAAGACCCCAGTTGGTGTTCTTCCGGGTCTACGTTCTATCCCTCACCCACAACCATTGCTTCTCTATTTTTTTTCTCCCAATTTCTTTATCTTACTCAGATACGGTAAGGAACTCGGGGCCAAAGGGGCGCCACGACCAAGACGTCCTTACTCTTTTCGTTATAGTGATCTCCCCTTCACTGTTACTCCGCTTCAAACTATAATATTTCATTCAGCGCAAAAAAATCTTATGCAAAGGCAGAGGAGGTCATCTTGAGGTTGACCTTGAAGGTGGAGGGTGACCGGGAGGTGGAGGGTGACCTTGGAGGATCTCAGGTTGAGCGTGGGCGCCCCTGAGGTTGCGTCTGGTGCAGGCCTGGAAGACGACGGAGGAGGCTGGAGGAGGCTGGAAGGGGGCAGGAGGAGGCTGGAGTGGGGGGCAGAGTCGGAGGCGTGTTGTGGGGGGGGGGGCCTCCTACCCACGTACAAGACAACTACCGGAGGTTTCTGAACCCGTTAAGTTGGGTCAGTTTGGTTAGATTAGGTCTGGTTAGGTTATGCTATATTAGGTTAGGATAGGATAGGTTAGATTAGGTTAGGTTAGTTTAGGTTAGTTTAGGTTAGATTAGGTTAGGTTAGTTTAGGTTAAGTTGGACTACGTTAGTTTAGGCTACGTCAGGTATGGCTAGGTTGGGTTAGGCTATGTTAAGTTATGTTAGGATTGGTTAGGTTAGGTTAGTTTAGGCTACATTAGATTTGGCTAGGTTAGGTTAGCAGGTTAGGCCTGGTCAGCTTAGGCACTGCTAAAATTAGCTTCAACAAAGCAACGACGCAACCATCTCCGTCTTGACCCAAAACTGAATAAAATTGTCTGGCGGTAGATGGAATACGTATCCTAAAGGACGGAAGGGGAAGATGGAGGGGGAGGGGGAGGTGAAGGGGGAGGAGGAGGAGAAGGGGGAGGGGGAAGGAGGGGGGGGGAGAGTTCAGTCCTCTCCCAACAGAGATATCACACAGAATGGAATTGAATTGCATAGTAGGGGTTGGAATAACAGACGAAGTAAATTTCGATTCTCACAGATTTTAGTCCTTTATACAGTGCTGCACTGACAAGCGACACCCCCCCCCCCGTCTGAACGGTCTCTCAAAGGATCGGCACCCTATTCCGTGATGTTTGGTGTTTGGGTGGCACCCTATTCCGTGAGGGACATTAATACGAGAAATGGAGATAAAAAAAATTCTGGCAATTTTTCGATAATTTTTTTTTTTTTTTTTTAGAATGTTGGGGAACGAGATGTGTGTCCTCCCCCCTTCCACCAATGTTGCCTCTAATTTTGTTGATGAGTGTGCGTAGAATTTTGCTTGTGTGCAAACTTTGCCTAATCTGAAAAGTCTGTGCGCAACCATGCGAGTCACCATCTGATCATAGCAAACACGCAATGGAAGCGCTAGAGTAAAAGAAAAGAAAAGAAAAGAAAGAAAGAAAGAAAGAGAAAAAAAAAATTGCCACTTTTTTTTTTTTTAATTTATAAGTTGATGTTTGGGTGGAACTTCTTTACTGAATGAATTTTAATATCATTTGAAAACCTTGTGTGCGCACATTTTTTCTTTATGTGCGCTAGTTGTAAAACATGTGCATGCACACACCTTAGAGGGAACGTTGCCTCCCACAGTGGGACAGCATATAATCACAAAGAAGTTATCATACTGGTCTATTTTTCCTCAGACATCCTACCCCCAACCTCAATTTGAATAACTAGACTATGACTTCGCTTACAGAAATCTTGACTTCTCTAAGAACCTTTCAGTACTATGTCTAACATTTGTATAGGTTTGCAATCTCTTAGTTCACCATTCAGCTTTGCTATACAAGACGGAAAGATAATTTGATGTTTGGAGATTTGAAAAATAAAATTTTGTAACCGAAGTCTTTTTTTTACTCAAACTAACAAAACTGTCGGCGTTGGTGAAACCCGTGGAAGCTCAGTGTGATAACTTATTAAGAAGCACGACAGGATACTTGGGTAAACAACACCAAATTAGGGAATAAACACGCACGCGCGCACACACACACTCGTGGAGAAGTGGTAGAGTTCCTGGCCGTCACTACGGCGGTCCGAGTTCGAATCCCACCCAGGGCTGAATTAATTTCAGTATCGCTACGCTACGAGTCGTTACTCCAACTCTCGTGGGCGGGGAGTTGTGTGTATGTGTGTGCGTGTAAGGTCACAGCATTACCCATAGATCGGTCATATATGAGCTCTGAGCTCTCTTCCGGGAGGGAAACAGCTGTCGATCACGAGTCCAACACGTGATCCATGGTGAATCACACGACAAAACAATACTGTGGAAAATAAGGCATCGAAAATATTTGCCTTATTTGGTCATCATTAGAGTACAGTGCAGCAAGAATTACAATTACATGTACCTTTACACACAAACAACACACGAGACCCAACGAGCGTTGCTCCTTTCCTGTGTACTAAAATTAAGTAAACACGCACACACACATAAACAAACACATACACGCACATACACTTACGCACGCGCACATCAGTTATAAGTATATAAAAACGAAACTAAATTGGAATACAAATAAATGTAGAAATAAAAGTAAACACGCACAAAATCAAATAGAATAAAAATAAAACAAATAATTCAACAAATAACCAAAAAATATCAGGGCTTTGATGGTGGTTGTGGTGATAGTGATGACGATGATGATGATGATGATGATGATGATGACGATGATGATGACGACGGAGTGCCGATGCTGTTCACCACCGTGGTGCTCGTTAATTACCAGTGCCATAATCACACCTGGCGCGGTTGTTCGGTGCCTAATCACCACACAGCAGTGTCTACCCCGCTTCCGCCACGACCACAGAGTTGTGCATAAGCAAAATGACAAATCGTAATGACGAACTTGTTACCAAGTTTATGACAAAGTGGGAAGGATGATTGTTGTTGTTATTATTACTGTTGTTGAGGCAAGGCCGTCTTTAGTTCACGTAAGACTTTCGTCTCCTTTCGTACTGGGTGGTACCTTTCCATTCAATATTGTTGTCGGCAGTTGATACTATTAAACTGTTTGTGCGTATGGACAGAGAGAGAGAGACTTTTAATATAAAGGTCAGATATCAAGACTTCCATAACTTTTTGTATTTACAGTTTAATGTACATAAAAAAACATACTGACAGTATTCTATATAATTCCACCATCTACATCTTATCAAATTTGGCAAAAAACAGTTTTGTCTTCATTTCATTGCGTCGTCTGCTATTCGAAACATTCCGCCCGTGCGCTTCGGGAAAGGTTCGGGGAATTCCGCGTTCGTGACGTCACAGTTGCCAAACAAACAATATTGTTATTCTGAATATCTAGACTTCGGAAAAGTGGTACGCGAGGCGCAATTAAAAGTGAATTTTCTGAATAAATTCTTCTGTAATAGGTAAAAACTTTATTTGTATGCTTTTAAAAAGTACTTTTTCGAGCAATACGATGATTTTTAGCGAATGGTATATCTGTTGATATCTGACCTTTAAGAAAATGGTTTTAATATAACCATATTCTCGATGATGACAAAACACGCGCGCACAAACACACAGTCCCCAGTCATCCCCCTCAGCTGAATAAAATCACCTGACGACACCAGAGACCTCAAAAGCGAACCACCACCTTAACCGCCCCCAGAGTCAATGGAGGGAGGAGCCAGTTCCAACTGCGGCATAGTGGAGTGGAATGGAGTGAACTGGAGTGGAATGAGGAGTGGAGGGTGTCCCGGCGAAATCATCCGGGGTGACGTCAACGCCACAAAAAGTGGGCGGGTCCTCACGACAATAGGCGGGGCCGGTGGGCGGGGTGGGGGTGGACCTCGCACGCAAATATTGTGCCACGTGGATCCGACGGCATAATGTGTGACGCGGTCGGGAGGTTGGAGAGGGGGGGGAGGGAGAAGAGGAGGGAGAAGAGGAGGGGGAAGAGGAGGGGGAAGGGGAAGGGGAGAGGGGAGGGGGAAGGGGAGAGGGGAGGGGGAAGGGGAGAGGGGAGGGGGAAGGGGAGGGGAAGGGGAGAGGGGAGGGGGAAGGGGAGAGGGGAGGGGGAAGGGGAGAGGGGAGGGGGAAGGGGAGAGGGGAGGGGGAAGGGGAGAGGGGAGGGGAGGGGGAAGGGGAGAGGGAAGAGGAGGGAGAAGGGGAGGGGGGAAGGGGAGTAAGGTGCTGGAACTTATTATCACCCACCCCAG
>NC_134809.1:2884307-2894307 GCF_046742065.1 Oratosquilla oratoria
GGAGGAGTGTGGGAGGTAGGTTCGAACCACGACCACCACCCCCTCCTCCTCCTCCTCCCGAAGACACTTCGGGAAAACACAATCGCGAAAGTAATCCACCGCGTAACGGAAGGACGAAGACGACAACGATGACGTAGTATACAGCTTATGGCGGCCCCCCTCCCCCCCCGGAGGCTCTGCTGTGCTTTATCATAGAACCTCAGGAGGACTTTGGAGCACCCCGAGGCACTCCTAAAGGAGCAGGAGGAGGAAGAGGAGGAGGAAGAAGAAGAGTTGAGTCACACTTGCACTGTGCCGCTGCGCCGCGCCGCGTCGACTCGGCCCGCGGACTTGAGGCAACTGAGACCAGAGTGCCGAGTGCACGGCCTTGTGCCAGCCGCTGGGCCAAGGCGGAGGAGGACTGGTGGAGGGGGACAGGGAGGCGGTGGAGGGGGACGGGGAGGCGGTGGAGGGGGACTGGTGGAGGGGGACGGGGAGGCGGTAGAGGGCGACTGGTGGAGGGGGACGGGGAGGTGGTGGAGGGGGACCGGTGGAGGGAGACAGGTAGGCACTGGAGAGTGACTAGTGGAGAGGGACTGGTGAACGGGGACGGGGAGGCGGTGGAGGGGGACTGATGAACGAGGACGGAGAGGCGGTGGAAGGGAAAGGGGACGCGGTGGAGGGCGACAGGTGAACGAGGACGGGGAAGCGGTGGAGGGGGACTGGTGGGACAGGGAGGCGGAGTAAGACGAGGAGGTAGAGGGGGATTGATGGAGGGTAGGGGGAGGCGGTGGAGGGGGACTGATGGAGGGGGAGGCGGTGGAGGGGGACGGGGAGGCGGAGGTTAGGAAGGGGGCTGGGAGGCAAAAGCACCAGACATATGAAGCGACAAGAGTGGAGAGGCGAGGAGTGGAGAGGCGAGGAGTGGGGGAGGCGAGGAAGGGAGGCAAGGAGGAGTGGAAGCGAGGAGGGGTGAAGGCTAGGTGGGGTAGGTGAGGAGGAGAGAGGTGAGGAGGAGGGAGTGAGCATGAGAGGAGAGGCAAGGAGGAGAGAGGCGAGGAGGGGAGAGGCGAAGAGGAGGAAGGTGAGAAGGAGGGAGAGGTGAGGATAGGAAGGTGAGAAGGAGGGAGAGGTGAGGATAGGAAGGTGAGGGGGAGGAGAGGAGGGGGAGGAGAGGAGGAGGGGGAGGAGAGGAGGAGGGGGAGGCGAGGAGGAGGGGGAGGCGAGGAGGATGGAGAGGCAAGGAGGATGGGGAGGCGAGGAGGAGGGGAGGTGAGGAGGAGGGGAGGCGAGGAGGAGGGGAGGTGAGGAGGATGGGGGGCGAGGAGGAGGGGAGGTGAGGAGGATGGGGGGCGAGGAGGAGGGGAGGTGAGGAGGATGGGGGGCGAGGAGGAGGGGAGGTGAGTAGGTTGGGGAGGCGAGGAGGATGGGGAGGCGAAGAGGATAGGAAGATGAGGTGGAAATGAGGAGGATGGGGAGGCGAAGAGGATAGGAAGGTGAGGAGGAGGGGGAGGTGAAGAGGATGGGGAGGCGATGAGGATAGGAAGGTGAGGAGCAGGGGGAGGTGAGGAGGATGGGGAGGCGAGGAGGATGGGGAGGCGAGGAGGATGGGGAGGCGAGGAGGATGGGGAGGCGAGGAGGATGGGGAGGCGAGGAGGATGGGGAGGCGAGGAGGATGGGGAGGCGGAGAGGATGAGGGAAGGTGAGGAGGGGGGAAGGTGAGAAGGGGGAAAGTGAGGAGGGGAGAGGTGAGGAGGGGAGAGGTGAGGAGGGGAGAGGTGAGGAGGGGAGAGGTGAGGAGGAGGGGGTGAGGATGAGAGGGGAGGCGAGGAGGGGAGGGGCGAAGGAGGGTGAGGTTGAGGAGGGGGAAGTGAGGATGGGGAGGTGAGGATGGGGAGATGAGGAGGATGGGGAGGCAAGGATGATGAGGGAAGGTGAGGAGGATGGGGAGGCGAGGATGATGAGGGAAGGTGAGGAGGATGATGAGGGAAGGTGAGGAGGAGGATGGGGAGGTGAGGAGGAGGATGGGGAGGTGAGGAGGATGGGGGAGGTGATGAGGAGGGTGAAGGTGATGGGGTAAGGGAAAAGGGGTGAGGGGGGAGGTGAGGAGGGGGAGGTGAGGAGGGGGGAGGTGAGGAGGGGGAGGTGAGGAGGGGGAGGTGAGGAGGGGGAGGTGAGGAGGGGGGAGGTGAGGAGGGGGTAGGTCAGAAGGGGGGGAAGGTGAGAAGGGGGGAAGGGAGAAGGGGGGAAGGGAAAAGGAGTGAGAGGTTGGGGTCAGACATACACAGGGAGTAACAGAAGCCGAGCGCCCTGGAACGCGAGACCACGAAAAATGAGGGATGAAGGGAAGGGGGTTTGGAGAAGGGAAGGGAAGGGAAGCGAGGGAACGAGAGGGATGGGATCAGTAGGGAAGGAGGGTAAAGGAAGGAAACGAAGGGAAACAGAGGGAAAGAAAGGTTAAGAGATGGGAAGGAAACGAAGGGAAACAGAGGGAAAGAAAGGTTAAGAGATGGGAAGGAAAGGGAAGGGAAAGAATGGAGAAGAGGGAAAAGGAGGGGGACATGAGGGAAAAGGAGGGGGACATGAGAGAAAAGGAGGGGGACATGAGGGAAAAGGAGGGGGACATGAGAGAAAAGGAGGGGGACATGAGGGAAAAGGAGGGGGACATGAGGGAAAAGGAGGGGGACATGAGGGAAAGGGAGGGGACGAGGGAAAAGGAGGGAAAGGAGGGGAACAAAAGGAAAAGTAAGGGAACAGTAAGGGGAGGAAAGGAAATTTTTTGGGGGGTAATGGAGAAAGGAGGTAAGGGAAGAGGGAAAGGGAAGTAAAAGAAAACGTAAAGAAAGGTAACAGGGAGGAAAGGAAGGGAAAAGAAAGGTAACAGGGAGGGGAAGGAAAAAGAAAGGTAACAGGGAGGGAGGGGAAGGAAAAAGAAAGGTAACAGGGAGGGAGGGGAAGGGAAAAGAAAGGTAACAGGGAGGAAAGGAAGGGAAAAGAAAGGTAACAGGGAGAAAAGGAAGGGAAAAGAAAGGTAACGGAGGAAAGGGAGGGAAAAGAAAGGTAACAGGAGAGAGAGAGGGGAAGAGAACGGGGGGAGGGGAAGAGAACGGGAGAAGGGGAAGAGGGGAGGAAGAAGGGAAAGGATGAAGATTAAAAAGAATCAAGAAAACAATATCACTGTCGACATATTCGATTACTACCAACCCCGGTTAGGCGCTCTCCCTCCCCTCCCCTTCGCTCTCTCTCTCTCTCTCTCTCTCTCTTTGCACCAGAGCTCAAGTTTTGTAAAACCTTGTCCTCAGTATGTATTTGGCAAATCCTAACCTAAACAAACACTAAACGACGCTAATGTCTGACCCACTTTCCAGTGATGGTGAAAAAAAAAAAATCCATTTCCACCAACAGAGAAACCGTATCTGTTGGAATAATTTTCCTTTCCTTTTCACTAAGAAAAACAAATAAACAAATTAATTAATTAATAAAACAAAATAAAATAAAAATATGTTGGAAAAGGGTACGGAGAAGGAAAGCAAGAGGATATAGGAAGAAAAAGAGTAAGGAAAACAAGGGAAAATGAAGAAATAGATTGAGGGAAATGTAAAAAGATTAAGGAAAAAAGAGTAAGGAAAAGTAGGGAAAAATAGTACCGGTAAGGAAAAAATAGGAAAAAAAGAGTAGGAAAAAAAAGGGGGATGGAAAAAGAGAATGGAAAAAAGAGGATGGTTATAAAGGGAATGATTACAAAGAGGATGAAAAGTGGATAAAAACAGGGCGGAAAACAGGATGAAAAAAGGGTGATTAAAAAGTGTGACTAAGAGTACTGAAAAATTAAAAATGATGGAAAAAAGAGGATGTATATAAAAGATGAAAAAAAAAGATGAGGGGTGTTAAAAAAAAAAAAGGATGGAAAACGATAGAAAAAAGGAGAATGGTTAAAAAGAGGATAGAGGAGGATAGAAAAACGAGGATGGGGAAAGTGGATAGTAAAGAGAAGGAAAGAGAGGAGGGAGAAAATAATAATAATAATAAAAAAAGAGAAAAAAGTGTGTTTGGGGGTAAATATTTGGGTCAACGAGGGGATGGGGGAGGGGGAAGCAGAAGAAAAAATATTGAGGAGAAAAAAGAGAAAAAGGTGGACAAAGAGGTGGTGTTGTCAAGAGTGGGGGGGCAAGGGTCTCTCTTATCTGCGGCCGAAGCCGCCACCTCTTGACCCAATTCCCTAGACAGGCGAAGAGGAAGCCAGCAGACCAGCGGCCGGTGGGGGATCGATCTCGGACCCAAGGCTTCCTCTTTAAGACATTTCACCGACCAGCAGCGTCAGCGGCATAGTCTATGTTCTTCTGGCTAAAATCTGGAGACGAATGTAATCACACAAAGAGAGGGATTTCTTTGGTCGGAGAGAGAGAGAGAGAGAGAGAGAGAGAGAGAGAGAGAGAGAGAGAAGGGAGAGAGAGAGAGAGAGAAAGGGAGAGAGAGAGAGAGAGATAGGGTTACCTTTGTCATGCGATATACAAAACGGGTTCAAACAATATTTTCCAAGATTTTAAGAACAATTAAAAAAGAAAAGAAAAAATATTAACACAAGGCACGATTGAAGTATTACCCAGCAATAATGTGTGTGTATATTATATATATATATATATATATATATATATATATATATATATATATATATATATATATATATATATATATGGTATATACAATACAACAGTAAAAATATAAAACAATGATAATAAGTATGAAAAAATAACGTTTTCTTTCATGTGGGTGCAGATGCACAATTTTCTATTTTCTGAGCTTTCGAACATCAAAGAAAACGTAGTGCAAGGGTAACTTGGAATTATTAGATTTCATTTCAATCTTTTCCCACTCTTTTCTTCTGCATGGTCGAGTTCATTAATATACACACACACACACACACACACACACACACACACACACACACACATTAACTCGTAGGAGATACTAAATGACCTACTGCCATGTAATTTCAGGTAAATGCGAGACCACATAAGAGAACTAAATATTACTGCAACATATGATCAACAAATCCCCGTGTGGTTTGGGAGACAGAAAGAAAGGAAGAGGCGAGAAAGAGGGACAGGGGTAGAGGGAGTGGGAGAGAGGAGCTGAGAGAGAGCGAGAGAGAGAGAGAGAGAGAGAGAGAGAGAGAGAGAGAGAGAGAGAGAGAGGGGGAAGAGAGATGGGAGAGACAGAGAGAGATGGATGAGAGAGGAGAGAGATAGGAGAGAGATGGGAGAGAGATGGGAGAGAGGGGAAGAGATAGAGATGGGAGAAGAGAGAGGAGAGAGGGATGAAAGAAGAGGGAGGAGAGAGAGGGGATAGAGTGAGAAAGGGCGGAGAGAGAGGGGGAGATATAAGATTTATATGTTCCATTTTATCAAGGTCATTCTTGTCGACAACAACAGACACTTTTATTCATCTGTAGGCGACCTAGGCGCTGAACAGGAGCTCCGCCGACCATTACCCCAGGTCCACTCGTATGAGAAAACTCCACCGGTAAAAGAAAAAGGACTACAAATCATCCTAATTCTAATATATGTGACCAAACTGTACTGTTAATATTTCTCAAATCCGCCACGAAAGCTTGTCCTTATTTACATAAAATTATTTTAGGACAAATGTTTTAGGACAAGTTCTTTTTCTTGTATTTTTTTTACGTCATGAAGATTCATGTTCTAGCCTTTAAATCAAGTCACCAGGTAATATCCATTTATAAGAACAACGTGAGTCCTATTTTCACTCGCTTGTCCTTTTCTTCCCCAGCGCCCAGTAATCAAAAGGACCATTACGGAACAACTTCACACCAGCCACTCTCAACTCGGAGACGCCCATGACCTATTCCATTCTGGTATACAACAGACCATTGTATTCAGCCCAAGGGACGGACACCGGTCTGAAGGGGGACCACGACGGGTCGCGACCCCGTGCCAGATCTACGAGCCCGTCCGGCTTTCGACAGAAAAAAAAAAAAAAAAATTACGAAGTGCGTCGCCGTGTTGAACTCTTTAAACATCTGCAGTGCGAAAGGTTGGTCAGCATAATCAATGACGTCTGAGGTGGGAGGGGAGAGGGAGAGAGGGTAAGGGGAGAGGGGGAAGGGAGGGGAGGGGGAAGGGAGGGGAGGGGAGGGGAGGGGGAAGGAAGGGGAGGGGAGGGGGAAGGAAGGGGGAGGGGAGGGAGAGAGGAGAAGGGGAGAGGGGAAGTGGAGGGGGGAGAGGTGAAGGGAGAGGGGTAGGGGGGAGGGAAAGGAGGGAAGGGAAAGGGAGAAGGAAAGGGGGAGGGGGAAGGAGAGGGATTAGGGAGGAGGAAGGGGAGGGAGAGAGAGACGAAAAGGGTGGAGGATGGGGAGGGACAGACGAAAGGGGGGACGGGGAAGGGGAAGGAAGTGGGAAGGAAATGGGAAAGGGATGGGGAGAAGGGAAAGGGATGGGGAGAAGGGAAGGGTGGGGGATGGGGAGAAGGGAAGGGTGAGGGATAGGGAGAAGGGAAGGGAAGGGTGGGCGATAGGGAGAAGGGAAGGGAAGGGAAGGGTGGGCGATAGGGAGAAGGGAAGGGAAGGGGGGGTGAAGGGGAAGGGAAGGGTAAAGGGGAGCGGAAAGGAAAAGGAAGGGGAAGGGAAAAGGGGAAATGAAAGGAAAGGGGAGGGGAGGGGAAGAAAGGAAAAGGGGAGGGGAAGGAAAAGATGAGGGGAAAGGGGGAGGGGAAGGGGGAAGGGAAAGGGGAGGGGGAAGGGAAGGGGAGGGGGAAGGGAAAGGGGAGGGGGAAGGGAAAGGGGAGGGGGAAGGGAAAGGGGAGGGGGAAGGAAAGGGAGGTGGGGAAGGAGAGAGGTGGGGAGGAAAGGGAGATGGGGAAGGAAAGAGAGAGGGGGAAGGAAAGGGGAGGGGAAAGGGGAGGGGAAAGGGAAAGGGGAGGGGAAAGGGAAAGGGGGAGGGGGAAGGGAAAGCGGGAAGGGGAAGGGAAAGGAGTAAGGGGAAGGGAAAGCGGGAGGGGTAAGGAAAGGGGAGGGGAAGGGGAGGGCAAAGGAAAGGGGGAGGGCAAAGGAAAGGGGGAGGGGGAAGGAAAGGGGGAGGGGGAAGGAAAGGGTGAGGGAGGAAGGGAGGGGAGGAGGAATGGGTTAAGTGCAATGGGAAGGGCGCTCCACCAGCGTCCAGGTCAACTTCATTTTTTTAATACATTTTCTGGGTGCCGTCAAGTGATTTTATTACGGTGTTGTAGAAATATGTGGGCGTATTTATGTATTTTCTGGATGGCTCCCGTGCGATTCTATTATGGGGGAAATCACCCCTCCCCCACTTGAAGGTTGAAGACTATTGAATCGCTGATTTACACAGTGAATAAAATTATACAAGAAGAGATAGATAGATAGAGAGAGAGAGGGAAAGAGACTTTTGCAATAACTCTTTGGTTTCATCTCACACCCTTACATTTTAATCCCACCATTCATGTAATCTTGACTCACATCAACTACCCCGACACCCAACACACACACGCACACGCACACACACACACACACACACACACTGCGTCCCTACAGAATAATGTGACCCCCAACACAGCAGGGAGTTGATAATTAAAAACAAAAACCTTGACCTTGGAGCTCCTTTCGACACCAGTCTTGCGGCCAGTGACGCCCCCCCCCCTCCCCCCGGTGGCGGCATAATTCACTTTTGTTCATCAATGAGGCAACGGCGCGGAAGGTCACCAGGTCAGTCCCCATGGGAGGCGGGAGGCCGGCCAAATAGAATTGGGAGTTAGGGAAGGACGGACGAGGAACAGGAGGAGGAGGAAGAGGAGGAGGGAGGAGTAGGAAGAAGAGGGGTAGGATATGGACGAGGAGAAGGATTAAGAAGAGGAGAAGGAAGAGGAGGAAAGGAGTGAAAGAGGAGTAGGAAGAAGAGGAACATGGTGTGGACGAGGAGATGGGGGATTAAGAAGAGAAATATGTGGACGAGGAGTAGGTGGACGCAACTGATGTGGACGTAGATGAAGTTGACGAGGATGAGAGGGACGAAGATCAGCTTGATAAGGAGTGGACGCTAAGGTCAAAGAAGACAAGGAGGACAACTGTGGGAAGTGTGGGGCGACCGTGGGAAGAATGGGGCGACCGTGGGAAAAGTGGGGCGAAAGGGGTGGGGGGACTGTGGAAAAACTGGGGCAACAAGCGGGAAAAAGTGGAGTGACCGTGGGAAAAAGTGAGGAGACCGTGGGAAAAAGTGGGGAGACCGTGGGAAAAAGTGGGGCGGCCGTGGAAAAAATTGGGGCGACCGTGGGAAAAAGTGGGGCGACCGTGGGGGGGGGGGAAGTGGAGCGATCGTGGGAAAAGGGGGGCGACCATAAAAAAAAGAGCTACAGTGGGAAAAACGGGGCGATCGTGGGGAAAAAGTGGGGCGACCGTAGGAAAAAATGGGGCGACGGTGGAAATAAGTGGGGCGACCGTGGAAAAAAGTAGGATGACCGTGGGAAAAATGGGGGCGACCGTGGGAAAAAGTGGGGCGACCGTGGGGAATCTGGGGCAACCATGTGTTAACAGTGTAGCTACTGATTCTAAAACATTTCGTTCTAGTACTGTAATTCAACAACCTTCATTTCTGAGCAAAACATCGTTCAGAACCCCTTCCCCCTCCTCCTCTTCCTCCTCTGCTCCACGAGGAAAATATCAAATAACACGGAAGAAATAAAACAATATAAACACAAAACTGTGGTTAACGAAGATTAAATATACGAAAGAAAAAGACCTCAAGGAAGCTAACGAGAAAGCAGAAAATCATGATACGGAGAAAAACGAAAAAGAGGAAATACAAAGAAAAAACTGAAGAGAATGGATATAGAAGAGAATGAAAAAACGGAAAAAGAAAAGACGGAAAACTGTAAAATAAATAATAAAATAACGATATTATAAAAAATTATGGCATCCATGGGGGAAACCGGATACAGTGACTTGAATAGGACATCTCCCCACCAGGACAAAAAATAGTCACAGGACAAGACGGAATATGACAGCAAGGTACAGTGCAACATGGAAGCAAAACACACAAGCAATTTTATTTAATTAACTAATTTATTTATTTATTCATTTTTGTACCTGACCTTGATATGGTCTCCGATCATGGTAACTCGCTCTAAGGGGAAGGCCAACATCAAATGAAAAGAAGATCACAAAAAGATAACCAAAGAATAGATACAGCAAGAGGGATTTATGTAACAAGAGAAAGACACAAGAGAAAAGCTTAACAAGGAACAGGATTAGAGTAAGAAAAGTGGGGAGGGAGGGAGGAGGGAGGGTGAGTGATGGAGGAGGAAGAAGAGGCAGAGGAAAAGAAGAAGGGCATGGGGCGGAGGAAGAGGAAGAGAAAGAGAACGAGAAGGAAAAAGAGGAGGAGGAGGAGGACATTGAGAAAATGGGGATGAAGGAGGACAAGGAAACGGAGGAAGGAGGGGAAGCCAGACGAAGAGGAAGGCGAAGCAAGAATACGAGGAGGAGGAAGAAAAGGAGGAAGACGAGGAGGAAGACGAGGAGGAGGAGGAGAAGGAGGAGGAGGAGGAGGCAGAGGAGAAGGAGGAGAAGGAGGAGGAGGAGGAGGCAGAGGAGAAGGAGGAGGCTGGTTCAGTCCTAGGATAAAACGTGCCTTATCAACTTCAAAACAAGCCAAATCCTGATCACACATACATACATACACACACACACACACAATGCTGCTTCCCTTCCTGGCACGCACACAGGTACACATACGTACAAATGTACGGACACACATGCACTTCCAAACATCCATGCCCACACACACACGTGCACACATGTACACGCAGACACAAAACTATGTAAATAAAAACAAAATCTAAAACTTTCAGCGAACATCCAATTAAAATTCAGCGGATTACGAAATTGAGCACGAGGACGAGGAGGAGGAGGAGATGGAGGAGGAGGAGGAAGAGGACAGGGATGGGTTGGAAGACGAGAAAGGGGAGAGAGGATAGGGAGGGAAAGAAAAGAAAGAAA
>NC_134809.1:2899307-2941807 GCF_046742065.1 Oratosquilla oratoria
AAGAGAGGAAAAGAGAGGAGAAGAGAGGAAAAGAGGAGAGAAGTGAGAAGAGAGAAGAGAAGAGAGGAGAGGAGAGGGAGAAGATGCGAATGGAGGAAAGAAGGAAGAAGAAAAGAGGAAAAGGGGAAAGGAGGGAGGAAAGACGAGGAAGATGAAGGGGGAAACGAAAAGGGAAATGATAAGGAGGGAAGAAAAGGGGGAAAGGGGGAGAGGAAAAGAAGGGAGAAAAGAGGAAGAAAGAAAAAAATGAGAGAAGGAAAGAAGAGCAGAAGTGTAGGAAGGGGAATTGAAGTGAGGAAAAAGGGGAAAAATAAAAGAGAGGAAAAGAAAAGGACAGAGGGGAAGGCGTAAGAATTAAAGGGGAGAGAAGGAAAATGAAGAGTAAGAGTGTAAAGAAGGAAAGGTGAAAGGAAGGAAAGAATAAAGGAAAAGAAGCGAAAGGGAAAAGGCAAGAGGAAAAGGAAGAGGAGAGGAAGAGAAGCGAAAGGGAAACGACATGAAGAAAAGGAAGAGGAAAGGAAGGGAAGAGGAAAGGAAGGAAAGAGGAATAGGAAAGGAAGGAAAGAAGAATAGGAAAGAGAAAAGGAAGGAAAGAGGAAAGGAAAGGAAGAGGAAAGGAAAGGAAGAAGGAGAAAGGAAGGAAAGAAGAAAGGAAAGGAGGAGGAAAGAAAGGAAGGAAAGAAGAAAGAAAAGGAGGAGGAAAGAAAGGACAGGCGTAAAGAACAGAAAAGAGGATAAAAAAGGAAAGAAAAGGTGGGAAAAAGGAAAGAAAGAAAAGAGGAAAGGAGGGAAAGAGGAGAAAAAGTAAAGGGAACACGATGCGAAGTCAAAGAAAACGTGAGCCGAATGCCCACAAGAGAAAACGGGATCTTGGAAGAAGGCGGGAACCGGGCGAAGGCGGCAAACCCATCGGAGGGCGAATTCTTTACTCTCTATTTCTTCGGTACACGATTTTCTTTAGCAAAAGAGGAAGGTGGAGGGGGAGGGGGGTAGGAAGGTGGAGGGGGAGGGGGGAGGGAGGGAAAGAGAGAGCGATTTAAAAGAAAGAAAATAGCAAAATGGAAGTACAGAAAAGCGCCGACAGTGCAACCGTTAAAACTTTGTACACAAGAGGAGGAAGATGAAATTGAAAAAGATGAAGATGAAGGAGAACGAGGAGAAGGGGAAGGAGAAGGAGGAGGAGGAGGAGGAGGAGGAGGAGTTCCAATCCAAAGACCACCGACGACTGCTCCTCGCGCTGGCAGTCCAAAACACACAGGGCAAAGGTGAGGGTTCCTTAGGCACCGTCCTCCTTAAGTAATCACTACAACCCACACTCAACAAAACATGTGAAAAATAACAGAACGACTAGAGAGAGAGAGAGAGAGAGAGAGAGAGAGAGAGAGAGAGAGAGAGAGAAGGAGAGGAGAGATGGGGGACAGAGGGAGAGAGGGAAGGGAGAGAGAGGGAGGAAGGGAGAGAGAGGGAGGGAGGGAGAGAGAGAGAGGGGGGGAGGAGAGAGGGGGGGAGGAGAGAGGGGGAGAGGAGAGAGGGAAGGGGGAGAGAGGGAAGGGGGGGGGAGAGAGAGAGAGAGGGGGGGGATGGTGTGAGAGTGCGAGGGAAGGATATATATATATATATATATATATATATATATATATATATATATGCATGCATTGTTAAAATCGACAGCGTTAGTGAGGTTGTTGATCTTCTTGTGAGTATTCTCCAGTTTTCTAACCAATATTCTGCCATTTAGAGGGTGGGCATATACCAAGTTGCCAAAATGATTCATTTATTTCAACGTTTCGTCTAACAAAGAGACATCTTCAGGAAATTCTGTAACATAGATAATAATGACGTACAGAAATATAGAAAACAACATGTAAATCTAACCAATTATACAAATATAGAAGCAAATATCAATAAATGCGCAAATTCACACAAAATAAACACTATACATGGGCTGATGGGGACCGTTACTTACAATAGTTAAAGGTCTGATGAAATGACGAAGAAAACCCTTCGCTCGGTGACATATATATGCACCTAGCCGGCTTGGGTGGTGGTGGAGGGCGGGAGAGGGGGCGGGGGTGGTATCTCATTAATACGAGAAGAAGAGGGTTGGGGGAGGGGTTGGGGGGTTAGGGGGTTGCGGGGTCGGTTGGGGGGAGGATGGAAGGAGTGGGTAGGAGGAGGTGGAGGGGGGGGTTTCGGAGAGAGGTCATGCTAGGTAGTAGCTTGGTGCTGCTATACAAAGTGATGACAGAAGTCATGTTGCATTGGATATTAATGATAGGACTACATTCTCTGATAAACATAGCTTCTAGAAGCTTAAGTTTATGTACATCCCTATTACTTGCTATAATCCTAGTGTTTGAAACTAGGTATTCACGGGTGGCTGTTAGGTTATGGTATTTCTTTAAGTGATGTTTTATAGCCCCATTTTGTAAATGCATAGTAATTCTCCTACTGAGACTACATCTAGTAAAACCAATATATGCTGTATGACGGGCTACACAGTTCCCGGTGCTACAGGTGAATTCATAAACACAATTAGTTTTAGACATAGTCTCAGTATTACTATTTAAGTTATTAGTAATAGTCATACAGCATATATTGGTTTTACTAGATGTAGTCTCAGTAGGAGAATTACTATGCATTTACAAAATGGGGCTATAAAACATCACTTAAAGAAATACCATAACCTAACAGCCACCCGAGAATACCTAGTTTCAAACACTAGGATTATAGCAAGTAATAGGGATGTACATAAACTTAAGTTTCTAGAAGCTATGTTTATCAGAGAATGTAGTCCTATCATTAATATCCAATGCAACATGACTTCTGTCATCGCTTTGTATAGCAGCACCAAGCTACTACCTAGCATGACCTCTCTCCGAAACCCCCCCTCCACCTCCTCCTACCCACTCCTTCCATCCTCCCCCCAACCGACCCCGCAACCCCCTAACCCCCCAACCCCTCCCCCAACCCTCTTCTTCTCGTATTAATGAGATACCACCCCCGCCCCCTCTCCCGCCCTCCACCACCACCCAAGCCGGCTAGGTGCATATATATGTCACCGAGCGAAGGGTTTTCTTCGTCATTTCATCAGACCTTTAACTAATGTAAGTAACGGTCCCCATCAGCCCATGTATAGTGTTTATTTTGTGTGAATTTGCGCATTTATTGATATTTGCTTCTATATTTGTATAATTGGTTAGATTTACATGTTGTTTTCTATATTTCTGTACGTCATTATTATCTATGTTACAGAATTTCCTGAAGATGTCTCTTTGTTAGACGAAACGTTGAAATAAATGAATCATTTTGGCAACTTGGTATATGCCCACCCTCTAAATGGCAGAATATTGGTTAGAAAACTGGAGAATACTCACAAGAAGATCAACAACCTATATATATATATATATATATATAGAGAGAGAGAGAGAGAGAGAGAGAGAGAGAGGGAGAGAGAAGGAATGGAGAGGGAATGGTGAGTGAGAGAGAGAAAAACCCCCTAAAAAGAAGATATCAAGTGTAAGCAATCACGGCACCCGAAAAGACAAACAAGAGAACGGCCCGAGAAAGGCGAGGATAGCCAAACGGACCCGGATGATGATAGAAGAGCAATTGCATGCAAGACACGCGTGCAAGCGGGCGTTGCAGACCAGACATGCAACGTGCAAGATTTGATCCCCCCACTTCTCTCCCCTCCTCCCCCCCCCACCCATTCACCCTCCACTCTTTCGTAACCTCCCTCCATCCCTCCTCACCCACCCAGTTTCCCAAGTCCCTTCCGTGACCCAGCCGAACTTGGGTCATCCATGACGTCATGGATCTGAAGTAAAATGTGAGCCAAAGGTGATGGTCCTTGACAGCCTAAAGCCAATTAATCTTCCCCCATACAGTCATTCGCTTGAGCTTCGTGTGCGTGTGTGTGTGTGAATTTGGTCCCTAAATATACACAATATCTACCAGGTATCTACATGGTCATGTACTCGCAAGTGTACTTAACACACACACACACGCGCGCGAAGAGATAGCGAGGAGAGTAAACTAAAATCGCGTATATAACGATACACTTCCAACCTATTTAATTCAACCATGTCGAAGATATTAAACATCACAAAGTCGCCTAATTCTTGAAAAAAGCCGCACATCCAAACTCAAAGGCTCTCGTATTCTGAGAAAGATATTGATGCTTGCTTATCTACACTCTTTCATGTATTCTTTTTATATCTGATCCACCTTCCGCATATGCTTGCACTCTCTCTTCTCCCGAAGTCAATCGAACTCGATTGAAATGGGGCAGACGATAACCGTAGACTTTTACGTTATTGCTGCTTGCACTGTATGGACAGAAGAGCCCGAGTGTGTGTGTGCGTGTGTGTTTTCGTGTGTGTGCGCGTGCGTGTGTGTGTGTGTGTGTGTGTGTGTGTGTGTGTGTGTGTGTGTGTGTGTGTGAGAGAGAGAGATAGAGAGGTAGGAGGGGGATGGGGGAGAGAATCCAACCCTTCACTGTGCTCTAAGACACGCACACACACACCTACACAAGACCAGTGGCTATTTTACTAAAACTCTCTTTACACATGAAACCTTTACCGGACTTGGTGTGCGTGCAGCTGATGTTATGCGTGTGTAAATGTGGCTGTGTGTGTGTATGTGTGTTTATGTGCGTACGCACATCCGTGCACCTAAGTGCGATAATCCATTCGTAGATCCTTTTCCAATCCCCCCCTCTCTTCCTTTCCTCTCTCCATTCCTTCCTTTCTTCCAATTCTTTTCCTACCCTCCTTCCACTCCTCCTCCTCCCACCCTCCTTCTCTCTCCCTCATCCTTCCTTCCTTTCTCCATTCCTCCCTCTTCCTTTCTCCATTCCTCCCTCTTCATTTTCACTTTCCCTCTTCCCTTCCTATTTCCCTCTTCTTTACCTCTCTACATCTCCCTTCCTAGCTTCCCTCTTGCTCCCCTCCTTCCTTCTCCCTTCCCTCCCTCGATCCACCTATCTCTCCCTCCCATCCACATCCACCCACCCGTCACCTCCACAGGGACAAGTGCATCATTACGAGTCCTGCCCAGGGCGGTCATTCCATATCGCCTTGACCCGATCCTTAATCGGCGAGAGGGAAGAGGCAACAACCACAGCCAACAAAACCCAACCCAAACCTGGAAAACAACCCCATAAATCACAACATAACCCACACGATTACAACCACAACCGAACTCGACCCCACTTCCAAGAAAGTAAAGGATCTTGAGTATGTATGTATATGTATGCATGCATATTATATATATATATATATATATATATATATATATATATATAAAGTTAGGGAAAAGAATTTAGGGAATCAGAGAATGGTAAATAAACTAGAGGTGAAAGGATATGGGGAGTGTGGAAGGAGGTAACGGGAGTGGGGGTGTAGGGGGAAGGAGGGGGGTGTAGGGGGAAGGAGAGTGGTGGAGGGGGAAAATGGTGTGAGAGAAGGGGAAAGGGGAGTGTGGGGGCAAAGGTGAGCGAGAGGGGGGAAAGGAAGTAGGGGAGTGGGAAAGGGGAGTGTGGGGAGGGGGAAAGGGGAGTGTGGGGAGGGGGAAAGGGGAGTGTGGGGAGGGTGCAAAGGGGATTGAGGGAGGGAGAAGGGGATTGAGGGAGGGAGAAGGGGATTAAGAGAGGGGGAAGGGGATTAAGCGAGGGGGAAGGGGATTGAGAGAGGGGGGAAGGGGATTGAGAGAGGGGGGAAGGGGATTGAGAGAGGGGAGAAGGGGAAGAGGAGTGAGGAATGAGGGAAGAGGAGTGAGAGGGGGAAAGGGGAGTGTGGGCGGAAAGGAAAAAGACAGGAGGTACAAGGTACAGGAGGGGATTTTTTTTTTTTTTTTAAGCCAGAGATGAAAATTCTTATTCACATCGGTATCCTCCCCCCACCCCCACCCCCTTAATAAAATCACCCGACGCCCGCCTGGACAAAGACCCAATCCGTCACTGACGTTGCCCCGGCTCTGTCCACTAAAAAGCTTCTCTCCACTAAAGATTCCACTATCCACTTACACGATTCTCTCCACTAAATATTCCACTAACAGACAGATGGGCGGCAAAGTCGAAGTTCCTGTAGATCTAAGTGGATTTGCCAGAAATAGATGACAAATTGAGAGTAGAGTGGACTTTTTCCACCAGCGTGGGCGGGCGGAGTAGGGCAGGCGTCCGCGTGACCGTGCGTGCCCTGAGAGGAAGGAAAGGGAAGGTCGAGGAATGGCAGGAAAAGAAGAGAAGAGGAGGGAGGAGGAGGAAGAAGATGTGGATGAGGAGAGGTGGAAGAGAAGGTAGAGAAGGTAGAGAGGGTGGAGGAGGTGGGGGAGAAGGTGGAGGGGAGGAGAAGGAGGGAGGAGGTAAGGAGGGAGAAGAGGAGGAAGATGAGAAGGCGGGTACAACGACCCAAGTCACGGACAGGAAGGACGGGGGAGAGAAAGGAAAAGGTGAGGAAGAAGTGGAGAGGAAGGGAACTAGGTGGTGGTGGTGATGGGGTGAAGGTAGTAATGGTGGTGGTGGTGGTGGTGGTGGTGATGGTGGTGGTGATGGTGGTGGTAGTGGTGGTGGTGGTAGTAGTGGTAGTGGTGGTGGTAGTGGTGGTGGTAGTGGTGGTAGTGGTGGTGGTGGTGGTGGTAGTGGTGATGGCTGTCATGTTGGTGGTACGGGGGAGAAAAGAGAAGAGGGAGGAGGGGGAGGAGGGAGAGGGGAGGGAGGAGGAGGGGAGAGAGGAGGGGGAGATGGTGGGGGTGGTGAAGCGCACGACTAGGAATGAGAATAGGATTAGAATGAGGATAATTAGGATCACGAATATCAGGAGCAGGAATAGGATTAAGATGAGGTGGATTAAGAACAAGATTAAGTCCTGGAGGAGGAGGAGGAGGAGGAGGAGGAGGAGGAGGAGGAGGAGGAGGAAGGAAAGGAACTGAACGAGGTGAAGCAAGACGAGGAAGACGAGGGGCATGGAGGAGGAGGAGGAGGAGGAGGAGGAGGAGGAGGAGGGGGGAAAGGAACTGAACGAGGTGAAGCAGGGCGTGGAAGACGAGGAGAACGAGGGCATGGAGGAGGAGGACAAGGAGTAGGAGGAGGTCATGGCGTAGGGCATGGAGCAGGTGGAGTAGGACGAGGGGGAGGAGGAGAGGAGGAAGACAAGAGAGGGAAAACGAGTGGAAAAGGAAGAGGGAACGTGGAAGAGATGAACATGAAGGAAGGAAAGGACGAGGATGTGGAGAAGAACGTAGAGAAGAATATGGAGGAGGAAGATGTGAAGGAGGACATGAAGGAGGAGGAGAGGTGGGAGAGAAGGGGGAGGGAGAGAAGGGGAGGAAGATGAGGAGAGGAAGAGGAGTGGAAGATGAGGAGAAGATGAGGAGAGGAAGAGGAGTGGAAGAAGGGGGGAGAAGAGGTGGAGTAGGATGAGGGGGAGGAGGGGTAAGAGGTGTAGGAGGAGGAGGGGTAGGTGTAGGAGGAGGAGGAGGAGGAGGAGGAGGAGGGAGGAGGAGGGAGGAGGAGGAGGGAGGAGGAGGAGGGAGGAGGAGGGAGGAGGAGGGAGGAGGAGGAGGGAGGAGGAGAGGGAGAAATGGGCCATTGGCACGCCACGGCTGATAGCCTGCCGGAGGGCGCGGGAGGGCAAGGAACTCTCTTCCCGAAGGAGAGCGCAAGAACCAGAAGGAAGAAGAAGAAGAAGGAGAAGCAGCAGCCCGTGAGGGACGAATGGATGGAGGAAAAGGAGGCAGGGGCGGGGTAGGGAAGGAGGGAGGGGAGAATAGACGAAGGAAGGAATGAAGCGAGAAAAGATGGAAAAGGGAGAGAGGAAAGGAGGGAGGGAAGGAAGAGGGGAGAATGGAGGGAAGGAAGAGGGGGAGAATGGAGGGAAGGAGACGAAGAGAAAGAGGAGACGGTAGGAAACGAAGGAAGGGAAGAGAAGGGAGGATGGTAAGGGAAAAAAGGAAGGTAGGGAGGGAAAGAGGAGTGGTAGGAAGGGAGAGGTAGGAAGGGAGAGAGAAGGAGAGGAAGGGAGGGGGAAGATATGAAGGGAAGAGAGGGAGGGAGAGAGGAGAGTGAGGGAGAGCGGAGAGGGAGGGAGAGAGGAGAGGGAGGGGGAGAGGAGAGGGAGGGGGAGAGGAGAGGGAGGGGGAGAGGAGAGGGAGGGGGAGAGGAGAGGGAGGGGGAGAGGAGAGGGAGGGGGAGAGGAGAGGGAGGGGGAGAGGAGAGGGAGGGGGAGAGGAGAGGGAGGGAGAGGGGGAGAGGAGAGGGAGGGGGAGAGGAGAGGGAGGGAGAGGGGGAAGATATGAAGAGAAGAGAGGGAGGCAGAGAAGAGTCTCGAGAGGGCGAAGCAGAGTTCGTGGGGGTCCAAGCCACACTCGGGTGGCAGGAGCCCCCCCTCCCCCCACCCCAGCCCCCCTTCGGCCCCGTCGCCAGAGTATTCAAATCCGTGTCGCCATCTCGATGACGAAAGAAAGTGTTCGTGGCATCGGCGCCGAAGAAGACCTAAAAGCTTCTGGTAACGATGTTGTCACTTTGACCGGTGGTGACGCTGCTCTTCGTTTCTCTCTGCCTCGTCAGGAGGGGGGAGGAGGAGGAGGAGGAGGAGGAATGAGTGGGGGGAGAAGGAGGAGGAGGAGGAATGAGTGGGGGGAGAAGGAGGAGGAGAAGGAGTGAGTGGGTGGAGAAGGGAATGTGTGGAGGGAGTGATGGAGAAGGGAGAAGATGAAGGAAAGATGGAGCAAACGAGGCAAGGGTCTATAGGTGACCCCATTTATCCCTGCTACCAATGTACAGAGGGCAAAGGTGTCAAGCTATCTCCTTTTGAACATAAAGGTCCATTCAACAAGGGGCCAAAATATTCGCCCCAGTTGGCATATGAGGTCACACGGAGTTCGCCAGCCCAGCCAATCAGCGGGCTCGAAGCTCGCGGTAGGCGGAGTCCCACAATCCCGAGACCCAATCAAGTTTCGGTTTGCTATGACGTCACCAGGTATGCGCGCGCTTCCAGACTCTGCACGGCAGATGATTTCCAGTTTCCGTCTGCGTTCAGCTGGTTCCTGTTGCGACAACTGGCCTGGAACTGCTGACATAAGGTATCACGTGCATTACGTGACATCAATCAGCGCGACGCTACTTGGGCGTGCGTGTTATACGTGACGTCCTCACAAGGCCATTCCGGGTACGATGGAGAAAAAAATCGGGAGGTCAGGATAGAGGAGTAGGGGGGAGGAGAAAGAGGAGGAAGAGGAAGAGGGGGAGGAGGAGGAAGAGGAGGAAGAAGAGGGAGGAGGGAGAAGAGGAGGGAGGAGGTGAAAGGGGTGGGGAGGAGGGTAAAGGGGTGGGAAGGAAGGGGAAGAGGAGGGGGAAGAGGAGGGGGAAGAAGAGGAGGGAGAAGAGGAGGAGGGGAAGAGAAGGAGGGGAAGAGAAGGAGGGGGAAGAGGAGGAAGAGAAGGGTGAGGGGAAAGAAAACGGAAAAGAGAAGGGGGAAGGGGTGCGGGAAGAGGAGAAAGAGAAAGAAGAGGAAGGGGAAGAGGAGAAAGAGAAAGAAGAGGAAGGGGAAGAGGAGAAAGAGAAAGAAGGGGAAGAGGAACAAGACAAAGAAGAGGAAGGTGAAGAGGAAAAATAGAAAGAAGAGGAAGGGGGAGAGGAGGGGAAAGAAGAGGAAGAGGAACAGAAATTGTTGGAGGACCAGTAAGATGAATGGGAGGAGGAGGAGAGAGTGAGAGGGGGAGTGGGGGAGGGAAGAAGGAAAAGAGAACGAGGAAGGGAAGAGGAGGAGTAAATGGTGGAGGAGGATGAGAAAGAAGAGGAGGAAGGGGAGGATGAGAAAGAAGAGGAGGAAGAAGAGAAAGAAAAGGGAGGAAGAAGAGGTGGAGGAGGGAAGTGAGAGGAGGGAGGAGAGGAGGGAGAGGGATGAGTAAAGGGAGAGAGGAGAGAGGAGAGAGGAGAGAGAGAGAGAGAGGTGAGAGAATAAGGGAAGGAAGGAGGGAAGGAAGGAGGGAGGGTGGGAGGGTAGGTGGTGAGGAAGTGAGGAGGGAAGAGGAGATGGAGGATAGACAAGAGGGAAAATATAAAGGAGGAGGAGGAAGAGGAGGAGAATAAGGAGTGAAAATATAATGAAAAAGAGACGAAGAGAACGGGGACGAAAATGAGAAAGAGGTGGAGGAGCGAAAATATGAGGAAAAACAGGAGAGGAGAAAGAGGAGGAAAAGGAGGAGGAGGAGGAGGAGATGGAGGAGGGAGGAGGAGGAGATGGAGGAGGGAGGAGGAGGAGGCGAGGAGGAGATGGAGGAGGGAGGAGGAGGAGGCGAAGAGCAGACCTCGTTCACAAGATCCACATCAAAACGTCACATACATCATTATAGTGATGCTGTTGACGCCTTCTGTTCTACATAACACGAAACGATCTCAATCACATTATGGACCTGCTCGGGGGACCTGACCCTACGAGATATCCCTAAGGTGAAGAGGGCCCATATACATTGCCTCGTTTCCATCGATGTCACAAGTATTGCCTCCAGCACGCGTTGCACGATTCCGATTAAAAACTAGGGAATATATTGAAAAATAAACATATACATATATATATATACATACATACACACACATATATATACATATATATATATATATACATATATATATATATATAATATATATATGTATATACATGATGTTTAAATATATAATATATACAATATAAATCTAAATATGCAAATAAAATAAATATATAAAGAAAAAATCAAATAATCTCATATTTATGCCAATAGGCTTCTTCATCCTTATAAGATAAATAGCCAAAATAAAATAAACAATATATTACAATCAACTAAATCAACAAAATCGAACAACTATTCATAAAATACGACAAACAAGTACAAAACAAATTAAATTAAAACAAACAAAAAAGGGGATATTACCGAATGAAAACACCAACAGTCGAACACCATCTTCTGGGAATCGAAGTCGCGCGAAAGACTCGAACCGGGTCACCACTAGACAGCGGACAGTAGCGCCACTAACGACGCAGACCTACTGACCAAATGTGGCTGACAGAGATCACCTTGCAACAAGTCAGACTCTACCGCGAAGACTGTCAGCCACAACTCGAATGCCAGGGGGTGACGAATTGACCCTGTGAAGGCTGATACAATGATACGTTCTTCTAGTGAACATTCACACAATTACGTTCAACCTAGAGGCTATAGAAATGGTCCCCGCGTCTTCCTACCGAACTGAATAAAGCACTGTCCTCATCATCGTGGACTTCTATGACAATGCACGTCGCCCCAGTGCACAACAATGATGCTATCTTATCTCCCAACAGATTACACCGAATTTGGTTCATATCGCATCAGATAATACAGACATCTATCCTTATCATCTCGCCACAAAGTGATGGAGCAGAAGTGACAAGCTGTATAAATAGGTCTAAATCGAGGAAGCCATAAATTGATGTACTCAATACTCTGACAATATCCTGACATTACTATTGACACACTTTATCGAATCAACACTATTGACATACTATACTGACCCAATACTTTCAATATGCCGACTCACTACTATCAATCTAATATTCTGACTTAAAGGTCAGATATCAACAAATATACCATTCGCTAAAAATCATCGTATTGCTCGAAAAAGTACTTTTTAAAAGCATACAAATAAAGTTTTTACCTATTACAGAAGAATTTATTCAGAAAATTCACTTTTAATTGCGCCTCGCATACCACTTTTCCGAAGTCTAGATATTCAGAATAACAATATTGTTTGTTTGGCAACTGTGACGTCACGAACGCGGAATTCCCCGAACCTTTCCCGAAGCGCACGGGCGGAATGTTTCGAATAGCAGACGACGCAGCGAAATGAAGACAAAACTGTTTTTTGCCAAATTTGATAAGATGTAGATGGTGGAATTATATAGAATACTGTCAGTATGTTTTTTTATGTACATTAAACTGTAAATACAAAAAGTTATTGAAGTCTTGATATCTGACCTTTAAAGGTCAGATATCAAGACTTCAATAACTTTTTGTATTTACAGTTTAATTTACATAGAAAAACATACTGACAGTATTCTATATAATTCCACCATCTACATCTTATCAAATTTGGCAAAAATCAGTTTTGTCTTCATTTCATTGCGTCGTCTGCTATTCGAAACATTCCGCCCGTGCGCTTCGGGAAAGGTTCGGGGAATTCCGCGTTCGTGACGTCACAGTTGCCAAACAAACAATATTGTTATTCTGAATATCTAGACTTCGGAAAAGTGGTATGCGAGGCGCAATTAAAAGTGAATTTTCTGAATAAATTCTTCTGTAATAGGTAAATACTTTATTTGTATGCTTTTAAAAAGTACTTTTTCGATGATTTTTAGTGAATGGTATATCTGTTGATATCTGACCTTTAATGCTACCGGCAGTATAGACTTGATACTACTGACGATATACTGACAATACTATCAAAACTTATGAGTATACCAACTCAATACTCTTGGCACTATATCCAACACAATACTACTAACGCAACATATTCACCGACAATATACTTGAGTCAATATTACTGACAATATACAGACATGCCTCTTCAATACAATTTTTACATTTCAATAACTCCCCACCATGTAATAAACAGTTATGCCTACATATGTGTCAAACATGGCCGACTTCATTTGTATATTTATTTTTCCCTTGGCCTCGTTAATCTCCAAATAAACACAAAATATATTTTTTATAATATTCCTGAACCTTATAATTCACAAATCTTGTATCATGTACAACTCATCATTTCCTGTCGTATTTTCTGTGTGTGGGTAAAAAAAGGTATGGTGTATAAGTGTCAACAACACACACAAATAAATAAATAAATAAAAATTAATAAAAAAAAAATGAATATACTTCAAATTGCCTTTCACGCATAATACATTTAAAATCTACTGTCCACTTGATAACGACCAATTCGCTAGTCGCGGTGATGATTTCGCTGTTGGTCATGTAAACAACACGCCATGGTCGACCACTTTCGTCATGAGGTATTAAAAAAAAAAAAAAAAAAAAAAAAAAAAAAAAATCCAATACTTTCTACCACTTTCCTATACTTACCTAACCAAAAACCTCAGGAAACTCGGGAAACGACAGCAAAATCTACGATATCGTCTTAAACTTATCATTCTAAAAGTCAAACACCAACATTCGAAAACTAAATTAACAAATAATAAATTAAAAATATACGAGAGCACCAGGATTTTTTTTTATTAAACTTTTCAAACATTAACTCAAATTATTGGAAACTTTATTCTGGAAACTCCCAAGAAGTAGAACTAGCTGTATTCAGACAAGCTTAACGTAGCGATTTTACTTCCTTTACTCTTAACAAGATAACTTTTTTTTTTCACAAATTTGTACTTGCCAGATTTCGAACTAAATGACAATTGTTCTATAATTATTGTAATTTGTTTTTCCAATTCTCCTTGTGCGTTACAACAAATATTAAAATCTAATGGTTTATAATTCATTACCTCCAACATACGTGATTGCAAGACCATATTACAAAAACAAAGACCCTCCCCCCAAAAAGAGAGAGAGAGAGAGAGAGAGAGAGAAGTCCAGCCACTGTTGCAAACGTTTTACCTTCAACGATTTTCTACGAAATGTAATTAAGCTTTAATTCAGTTTCGTGATTGACCACACAGCACCGAGGCTCGCTTTGCGTGAACCCCCCCTTCCTCCCCCCCATTCCCCTCCAACTCCCCCCCCAACCTCACAATAAACTTGCAGTCGCTTATTCAATTCAATCATTGGAACAAATATTGCTTTATTGAACAAGTAAATAAAACTCTGCGCCTGTCATTACTTTCGACCTAAAATAATAGTCACGCAATTCACAAACACACACACACACACACACACATATACACAAACATGATGCACATACAGATACAGATAGAAACCATAGACATACGATAATCTCTTGACCTTCTCTTCTTTTGCTAAGAAGACTATTTCAACACAGAATAGAATCGTGAAACATCAGCGAGAGCTTTCTAGTCACGGCGAAGGTCAACAGGGACCATTTTCCTCGCCGCACCGATGGTATCTGGCTAAGCATATCACAATTGAATCCACGTTCAAACCCGGTTTGTCAAACAAATCTTTGAAGTGGTTTAACCGTTTGAATGGGGTATCTGGTTGTCAAACGTGTTTGACAACCAAATACCCCATTCACACGGTCAAACATCACTTCAAACACTTGTTTGACAAACCGTTTGACCGTATGAATTACCCTTTAGGCAGCATGGAAGACGAACAAACACGTATACATCATCCACGTCGTCTTAATAATTTTCCCATTTAGTCCTCGTTTATCACACACACACGCACACACACACGCACACACACACACACACACACACACACACACACACACACACACATCCGTCGTCAAGGTTGCAGGTTTGCAAATCTCTCTGTGCCCTAGTCTAGCTAACCTCCACAACAACTCGCTGGTACGGCTTCATCAGTTCGAGTCCTGAAGTTCACATCATCTACCTCCAGCTCTCTCTTTCTCTCTCTCTACTTTCATCAAAATCCAAAATCATATAAGAATGTAGGAGACTGCAAGAGGCCATAAGGCCTACACTATGCAGTTCCATGTCCCTCACCACGTATAATTTCTATTAACAAAGCTATCTTAATCTCTTGAAACAACAATTTGTTCCAGCACTCATTGATTTCAACAAATTCCACCCGTGGGGTTCGTGACGTCACAAATCACGTGATCACTTTCGACCAACACGTGAGTGGAGAAGCCCTGTATGGGTTTATTTACCCTAAGCCAACGCTAAGAAAATGTCAAGAGAACACGAAGAGGCATAAGAAATAACTAACTTACGAACGAACAAATACTACCGGAACTAAACGACCACTAGCGAATACGAACGAGTACTACTGAACACGAGCAAATACTACTGAACACGAACGAATACTACGGGACACGAAAGAATAATAGTGAACATGAACAAATACTACTGAGCACGAATGAATATCACTGAACACGAACGGATAAGAACATAAGAATAAAGGAGACTGCAAGAGACCATAAGGCCTACACTAGGCAGCTCCGTATCCATTACCACCTGTCATCCCCATCCATAAAGTTGTCTAATCGTTTTTTAAAACAACTGATAGTTTCAGCGCTTACTACATGGTTACTAAGTTTATTCCATTCATCGACCACCCTATTTACCAATTCTTGCCTATTTCCTTCTTAAATTTATATTTGTCCAGCTTATACCCATTACTGCGAGTCCTGCCCTGTTGTTTTATTATGATGACCTTGTTTGCATCACCCTTGTTATAACCTTTGATACACTTGAACACTTCTATTAGATCACCCCGCACTCTGCGTCTTTCCAGAGAGTGTAAGTTAAGGTGCCTAAGCCTCTCTTCGTAAGACAAATTTCTGAGTCCATGTATCATTTTGGTCATTCTTGTCTGTACTGATTCTAGTGAATTTATGTCCATTCTGTAGGAGGGAGACCAAAACTGTACCGCATAGTCAAGGATCGGTCTAACTATCGCCAGATAGTTTAATAATTACCTCTGCACTTCTATTCGTTACCGTCCTAGCAATGAAACCTAATCTGTTAGCTTTATTTCTGGCGCTAATGCACTGCTTCCTACTACTAAACACGAACGAATACTACTGACCACGAACGAATACTACTGAACACGAACGAACACTACTGAACACGAACGAACACTACTGAACACGAACGTACACTACTGAACACGAACGAATACTACTGAACACGAACAAATACTGATGAACATGAACGAATACTAACAAACACAAACGAACACTACTGAGCCCGAACGAACACTAATGAACACGAACAAATACTAACGATCAACAAACGAACAAGCCCGTCCTTCTCGTAAAGGGTAAACGTCGGGACATTTTAAGGATTTTTCCTCCCGTAAAATAATTACTATGCTAATTGGGCATAGTTGCCAGTTAACTATTTTTCCGTGAAGGTTAGTACGGCCCATGCTGGTTCATTATGGCCCTAAAATGCCATACAGCATAATAGCATAAACCTCCTCCATCCATCGAACCCCCAAGAGAGAGAGCGAGAGGAGAGAGAAGAAAAAGAGAGGAGAAAGAGAGGATAGAGAGAGAGGAATGAGAGATTGAAGAGAGAGAAGAGGAAAGAGAGGAGAGAAGAGAGAGGAAAGAGAGGAGAGGAGAGAGAGAAGAGAGGAGAGAGAGAAAGAAGAGAGGAGAGAGAGAGAGAGAAGAGAGGAGAGAGAGAGGAGAGAGAGAGAGGAGAGAGAGAGAGGAGAGAGAAGTGAGGAGAGAGAAGTGAGGAGAGAGAAGTGAGGAGAGAGAGAGAGGAAAGAGACTGAGCCGAGTATTGAGCACAACAAATCTACTTTGGCCAATTGCGTCACATGAAGCCTCACAAAAAGCCCCCATGGCTGGCAGCCGAGGCTATAGCCGTAAGGGCGGAGATGCCAGCAACCGGACGGCGAAGATCCGACCTTGTCGACAAAGCCGATTTGGTTCCCGCTCCATGATGACCAGGTTTTTCAAGTGAATAAATATAAACAGAGGGCATAGTAATGACCCTCACTTGTTGCCTAAAGTAGGTTTTGAACGTCATCTATTATGGTCAGTGTCATAGAGAGAGAGAGAGAAAAAAAAAATATATATATATATATATAATAAATAAAATGAAATAATTATCAATAAAAAATAAAATAATAAAAAGTATAATGATAAAAACAAAACTGAATACAAAAAAAATCTGCACGCACCATAAGTGATATAAAAAAATCAAAATAAAACGTACACAAATTATTTTCAGACTTTTACAAAGGTTCCATCTAGTGCGTCCCTCCAATACACACGAAAGAAAACATCTCGACCTCTAGTCGTGTCCCCATACTTATCCGCTGTTGCTGTTCTTAGACATTCTGGCGACAATTTCAACACTGAGGACAATCGCCAGGCATCCACAAAATCCTTCTAGCTTTCAGTCTCCGACCCCCCATAAGGAGACTGTGCCCCCCCCCCGGGAGAGACTGTGCCCTCCCCCCCCAGGGAGAGACTGTGGCCCTCTCCCAGGGAGAGACTGTGCCCTCCCCCCCCCGGGGGAGACTGTGCCCCCCCCCGGGAGAGACTGTGCCACCCAGGGAGAGACTGTGCCCCCCCAGGGAGAGACTGTGCCCCCCCCCAGGGAGAGACTGTGCCCCCCCCATGGGGAGAGACTGTGGCCCCTCAAGGAGGTCCCCCCCCCCACAAGCCATCAGGGGCCCCTTAGGAATAGAACTCGAACCCAAGTGGCGAAGAAATGGAATCAAAGGTCACTGCGCTAGAGCTACAAGGTATGGAGCCTACTGCTGAGGATAGGAGAGGAGTGCGGGATTCGAACCCACTACTAAGCGAATGCGACACCAGCACGCTTCCGATAAAACTGAAGTCTTAAAATTTGCCCTATGATGCGCTTTGAAGACTGCTGGGAATCGGAGAGGAGTGCGGGATTCGAACACACAACTGAGCGAATGCGAGACCAGCACGCCTCCGATGACGCCACCAGCGCACATATACAGACGCTCGCCTACGTTGAATTTTCTAGGTTTCTCTTTGGATGCACTATATCCTGCTGGAAATAGTGATAATCCTTTAGTTTACTAAATACTGTCTTACACTATTTATGAAACACTTTGATTTCCTGGATTAGGTATTCTTTAATTTCATATTATTATTATTATCATTATTATTATTATTTTATTTCTTTGTAAATGATCTTGCAATCCCCTTAAATCCCTAAAAATTGGTCTAAGGTTGTCTCAACAAAGACAATGTCTGGTAAAATCTTATCGGTTTTCTAAAACTTACTTTTTTTCTATATAAAAAAAAGTCTAGATTTGGACCTGGTTGTCCTTAAAAAGGTCTTTAAACCGTTCATATTGACGACTTTTTTATATAGTTAGTCCCAGTAACCTAGTTTATCTTTTTATTTAGATATATTTTCTCTGGTTTATCCTTTTTTGATCAAGGGACGAATTTTACTTAATTCCTTATTAAAATATCTTAGAAAAAATGAGTGTTCTCATAGTAATAATAGAAATATACATTTATTTGTATTCATATCTATTTTATATTCATATTCATTTATATTTAAATTCTATTTATGGGTGTAATATATCTTGGACATCACCCAGACCTCCAAACGGGAGGTTATGGTGACCCGCATCCTTCATTTGTTTTTATTGCTCTGCAGCCCTCTCAGCCCCCTACCCCGCCCCCTTTGCAGCCCCCAAGAGCCTTTTTTTTTTTTTTTTTTTTGTGGGTTACAACGTTAAAACCTGTGGACAAGAGACTTGTCACAACAAGGTCGAATACAAATATATAAACAAACAAGTCAACAAGCACAAACCAATTCTGTGCCTTTTCCTCTTTATAACATCCTCCTCCTCCTCCTCTTCTCTTGATTTTTGTTACTCTCATGTTCCTCCTACTTCTCCTCCTCCTCCTCTTCTCTTGTTTCTTGTTACTCTCATGTTCCTCCTCCTCCTCTTCCCCAATTCCCCTTCTACGTCTCCTCCTCCAACATTCTCCTCCCTTTTCCTCCTCCTCCTCCTCTTCTAGTCGTCCACCTCCTCCTTCTCCCCTCCCCTTCATCATTCCACCCTCCGGTGTGTCCTCCTCAATCATCTTCCTACTCCTTCACAATTTCGTCATTTTCTTTCCTCTACCCCAACCTTCTCCTCTACTACAACACCTTTCTTCCTTGCATCACCTTTCTCTTCTTTACCACACCGTCACCACCATCACCATCACCACCACCACAACTACCTCCTCCTCATTCTCTCCCCACCAGTCTACAGATTCTAAACCCCCATTCTCCCCCCCCCCCCCGCCTCCTTCTCTTTCCCCCCACGGCCTCGTTTGGCAAGGCACTCCCTCCCTTTCGGCAGGGCGCCTACAGCCCTCCAGGAGCCAAGAAGGGTCGTTTCCTCCTACCTTATCCGTCCCGTGGTTAGTTTGTCTGCCCGTCTGTCTGTCGGTCCTTCAGGACAAGCATATATATATATATATATATATATATATATATATATATATATATATATATATATATATATATGTATATATATATATGCTGGGACATTGTGACAAGTTGATGAAGGTGGAAAAAGAAGTCACGGGTCTAGTTCCGAGTTTTTGAGTTTATTCCTGACCGGTTTCGCTTTATGCTTCTTCAGAGGAATGAAGAAGCATAGAGCGAAAGCGGTCAGGAATAAATTAAAAAACTCGGAACCAGACCCGTGACTTCCTTTTTCACCTTCATCATATATACACATAGCTACATACATACATGCACACACATACATATACATATATACACACTGTGTGTGTGTGTGTGTGTGTGTGTGTGTGTGTGTGTGTGTGTGTGTGTGTGTGTGCGAGCACGCGGGAGCGTAAAATTTCACTTATAGGCGATGATATGAAGCCCAATTCGAAGTATTACGACCGAGTTAATTTGTGTGTGTGCTCAACTTAATTGCTTTGGTTTCCTTCCACATTCGAGCTCGTTAAGGACCAAAAGGTCTCTTGTCACTGAAAAATATGTTGTACATTTCTCCAACCAGATTAATCCCTTGCTCTCTCGTCTGTCTGTCTCCATTCGTATCTGTCTATTCATGCCTGTATACCGTATTGTGCGTGTCGTCTATTCATGCCTGTATATTGTATTGTGTCTATGTATTAAAAAAATGTGTATGTGGAGGACTGTGTCTGTATCTATCATAGTTGTCAGGAACTGCGGAGACAGATGCAGGTCAGGAAAAAAAGAGGTCCTGGGACGAATCAATCCCAGAACAAGGTCGAGAGGAATCATAGGCGCATTACAAAGGCTAGGTCTCGAAATTGGGACCACAAAGGCCAGGACCGGAGAGGAAACTAGGACATAAGTCGCAGTAAAAAGGCCCACGGCGGGGAACGTATTACTAAGGCCAGGTAAAGGAAAACAACAAAGTCCGGGGAGAGTTATATATATATATATATATATATATATATATATATATATAAATACTGCGACCAAGGACAACAAACACTACAAGGGTCGGTGAGGATCATGAATTACTAAGGTCACGGTAGGCCTTACAAGATTTGGGGAAAGGAATGGAGGGGTTTGTATATGGATACAAGACAAAGGGTGGGGGTGTATACTCTGATTGCCGGGTAGGAGTTAATGGGGGTAAATAAGAGAAAAGAATTAAAGGGAGGAATGAGGGGAAGGAAGACTGAGGGGAAGGAGGAATAAGAGGAAGGAGGGATGAGGGGAAGGAGGAATGAGGGGAGGGCGGGATGAGGGAAAGGAGGAATGAGGGGAAGGAGGGATGAGGGGAAGGAGGAATGAGAAGGAAGAATGAGGGGGAAGAATCAGGGGAAGGAGGAATGAGGGGAAGGAGGAGGGAGGGAGAAAAAGGGGAACGGGGAGAGGGAAAGGGGGGAGGGAAAAAGAGGGAGGGAAAAGGGGAGAGGGGCAAGAGGGGAGGTTCAGGGGCGAAAGGGAGGGTGAGGGGAAAGGGGCGAAGGGGAGGGGGCGAGTGGGGAGAGGGAAGGTGGAAGAAGAAAGGGACAATGGGAACGGTGGAGAGGTAAAGGGGGGGGGGAATGGGACGAGGTATTGGGGGAAAAAAGGAGGACAATAGCTCTCTCAGCTTGTTCAATAACATAAAAGCACAGAATCAAGATGCCCCCCTCCTCCTCCTTCCCTCACTCTCTCCTTAGTCCTCTCTCGCACCCTCTTTGACTATAGACTAAGAGAGAATTTAACAAACAGACTAGGTAAGTATGATGTAGTTGTAGTTCATAGACTATCGAGTAGTTGTTGAGAGAGAGAGAGAGAGAGAGAGAGAGAGAGAGAGAGAGAGAGAGAGAGAGAGAGGTGGGAGAGGAAGAGATATGGGAGACAGGGACAGAATGAGGGAGAGAGCGAGAGAGAGAGCGAAAGAGAAAAAGAGAATGGAAGAGACAGAAAAAAGGAGAAAAAGAAGATAAAAGAGCGAGAGAAAGCGAGAGAAAAAAGTACGAGGGAATAGAGAAAGAGAAGAGAAGAGAAAAGAGAGAGAGAGAGAGAGAGAGAGAGAGAGAGAGAGAGAGAGAGAGAGAGTGACAGAGAAGCTATTCGCCCATCACCACGCCTTAGGTCATCCCTGCCCTCCGCCACACCGCTCGGGCTAAGGACAGCGAGACAAGGTGCCCCCCCCCCCGTGCCAGGGTCCGACAGCCGAAGCTGACGTAGTTGCTGACAGCAAATGAAAAGCTGACAACGTAGTCAGCGTGACCAAGTCCAAGAGGGGAGGAAAAGAATGAGGGAAAAAAAAAAAAAAAAAAAAAAAAAAAAAAAAAAAATAATAAAAATAATAATAATAATAATAATAGAGGAATGAAAAAATGAAAAATTAAATTTAGGGAAATGAAGAGAGAAGGAAAGCAAAAGGGGCGGGAAAGGCAAGAGATGGGAAGTGTCTGAAGGGAAAGGGGTAAGGATCTGATGGGATAGAAGGGGAGAATTTGAGAGGAAGTGAGGACAATTTATACGGAAAGAAAAAGAAATGGTGGAAAGGAAATGAAGGAGCTGGAGGAGAGAAAAAAAAGAGTAGAGAGAAAAATAAAGAGGATAAAGAAAGCTACGGAGGTCAAAGCGGAAGAACGTGGGGAAGGATTGAGGGATTGAGAACATCAAGAGAAGGACTATAAGGTATGGAGGAGGGGGGGAAAGGAGGGGGGAAAGGGAGAGGGAGAGAGGAGAGAAGAGAAAGAGAGAGAGAGCGGGGAAAGAGAGGGAAAAGAGGGAGAGGGGAAGAGAGAGAGAGAGAGAGAGAGAGCTGGAGAGATGGGAAAGAGAGGGAGAGAGGAGAAAGAGAGGGAGAGATAGGGAGAGAGAGAGAGAGGGAGAGAGTCAGTGTCAGTATCAGTGTGAGTATACAAGTGTCAGTGTATATGAGCGTCATTGTGAGTATGAGCTTCAATGTGAACGTGTGTGTGTGTGTGAGTGTGTGTGTGTGTGTGTGTGTGTGTGTGTGTGTGTGTGTGTGTGTGTGTGTGTGTGTGTGCGTATGCGTGTGTGACAAAGAAAGAGCGAGCGAGCGAGCGAGAGAACTGGAACACGGGTCAACCAAAATGAGGACTGAATAATAAAAATCCTAAAGTAATTAGGCGAGACCTTGCCAAGGCCGCAAAGACGCCGGAGATGAGAAAGGAACCGTGAGGGAGCGAACTGGGATCCAGATAATGGAGAGAAGGATCGAGGGATCGAGGGATCGAGGGATCCAGGGCGAAGGTGCGAAGATACGAAAGCAAGGAGAAGAGAAAACTCCGATAATGACGACGAAGTATCCAGAGGAAAAAATTTCCGAAAGAGAAAGATTTGAGAAAAAGTTACGAGGAGAAAATGAGGACTGGCTGGGTGGTGGAGGGAGATAAGACAGTGGGAGGGAGAAACGATAAAGAGAGAGGGAGAAGATGGGGTGGGGAGGAGAGAGGAGATAGTGGGTGGACGTGGAGACATGAAATGGACAAGGAAATAGGAGACGAGAGAAATCGCTAAAGAGAAAAAGAGACAGAAAGAGGGTGAGAGATGGGAGAAGAGAGAAAGAAAGAGCGAAAGAGAGACAGACAAAGAGGGAGAGAGAAACAGAAAGTGGGTGAGAGATGGAAGAAGAGAAAGAAAGAGCGAAAGAGACAAAGAGGGAGAGAGATGGAGAGAGAGAGAGAGGGGGGGCAGAGAACTGGTAAATATAAACGGAAGACAGTAAATGGGAAGATCGGACGATAAGAAACGAAGAATGAGGAGAGAGCGGACGGCGGCGGCGTCGGCAGTAATGTCAGTGAAGAAGAAAAAAACGTGAGAAAAAGAGAAAATGGGTCAAGGAGAGACAAGGGAGTCTGAAAATTGTGGTAGATGACACGAAGGGGCGGGGGGGGGGGAGAATGGGTGGTGGAAGGAGCGAGGGGAGAAGGGGTGGGGAGAGAAGGGGTGGGAGAGATGAGGTGGTGTAAGGGGCGGAGGGGAGAAGGGGTGAGAAAGGTGTGCGGAAAGGGTGGGGGAGATGGGGGGTGAAAGGTGTGCGGAAAGAGTGGGGGGATGTGGGGGTGAAAGGTGTGGGAGAGGAGGGGTGTGGGGAGGAGGGGGGAGGGGGGAGGGGGGAGGGGGAGGAGGGGGAGGGGGAGGAGGGGGGAGGGGGAGGAGGGGTGCGGGGGAGGAGGGGTGCGGGGGAGGAGGGGAGGGGGAGGTGGTGTGAGGGATGTTTGGGTGAAGACGAGGGGGGGAAATGCGGGGGCGGCGTGAAGGAGAAAATGGGTGGGAGAATATGGAAAGAGGTGAGACTAGATAGAGAAAAATTTGAATAAGGGAAAAAGTACGAGAAAAAATATATATCATATATATATAAATATATTATATAAATATATATATATATATATATATATATATATATATATATATAAATATATTATATATATATATATATATATATATATATATATATATCGTGGTAATTGGATAAAATAAAGACAAAATTGGGAGTGGGAGTGCTAAGAGGGGATAAGGTAAAGGTGAGAGAGGGGGTGAGAGAGAGAGAGAGAGAGAGAGAGAGAGAGAGAGAGAGAGAGAGAGAGAGAGGGGGTGAGAGAGAGAGAGAGAGAGAGAGAGAGAGAGAGAGAGAGAGAGAGAGAGAGAGAAAGGAGGCTCTCACGAAAAGCCCCGGATCAAAAGGAGGGAAGGAAGGAGTGAGAGGAAGGGGAGGGTGGGAGGGTAAGAGGGCGAAGGGAAGGGGAGGGTGGGAGGGAAGAGAGGGGAAGGGAAGGGGAGGGTGGGAGGGAAGAGAGGGAAAGGGGGGAGAGGGAAAGGAGAGAGTGGGAAAGGAGGGAGAGGGAAAGGAAGGGGAGGGAAAGAAGGGGAGGGAAAGGAGGGAGAGGGAAAGGAGGGAGAAGGAAAGGAGGGGGAGGAAATGGGGGGAGGGAAAGAAGAGGTGGGTGAGGAGGGAAAGGGAAAGGAGGGGGAGGAAATGGGGGGAGGGAAAGAAGAGGTGGGTGAGGAGGGAAAGGGAAAGGAGGGGAAGAATGGGAGGGAAAGGAGGGGGAGGGAAAACGAGGGACAAGGAAAAGATAGAGGGAAGGAGGGAGAGGGAAAGTACGGAGAGGGAAAGGAGGGAGAAGGAAAGTAGGAAGAGGGAAAGGAGGAAGTAGGAAAAGGAGGGATAGGGCAAGGAAGGAGAGGGAAAGGAGGGAGAAGGAAAAGAGAAAGAGGAAAAGGAGGAAAAAGGAAAGGAGGAAAAGAGAGTGGAGGAAAAAGGAAAGGTAGGACAGAGAAAGGCGACAGAAGGAAAAGAGGGAGAGGGAAAGGAGGGGGTGGGAAAGAAGGAAGAGGGAAAGAAGGAAGAGGGAAAGGAGGAAGAGGGAAAGGAGGGAGAGGAACGGCGGGAGAGGAAAGGAGGAAGGGGGAAAGGAGGGAGGGGGAAAGGAGGGAGAGGGAAAGGAGGGAGAGGGAAAGGAGGGAGAGGGAAAGGAGGGAGAGTTAACGAAGGGTGAGGGAAAGGAGGGAGAGGAAAAGGAGGGAGAGGAAAAGGAGGGAGAGGTAAAGGAGGGAGAGGGAAAGGAGGGAGAGGGAAAGGAGGGAGAGGAAAGGAGGAAGAAGGGAGGAGGGAGGAGGGAGAAGGGAGGAGGGAGAAGGGAGGAGGGAGAAGGGAGGAGTAATGACGATGTTCGAGGCTTTTGATGGCAGAAAGGGATGTCGCCAAGAAATTTTATTCATCCGAGGGCGACTTCTCCGCAGTCAACGAGCGAGTGAGACATCACGTGACACTCACGTCCGTGAGAAGACCGAGTGAGACCGAAACTGGGAAAGAGGTGGAGTACTATGCTCAACAACAACAATGACGACGACGACGACAACAATGCAATCATCACTACCGCCAGCATAACCCACTACCGCAGATTCACCGCCGCAAGACCGCGGCCGCAGTCCGCCGCAGCCGCCTCTCGCTGAGCTGAATAAAATCAAGTTGATATATGATCGAATTATTTTCACACACACACACAAACACACGTACACAAGCACATACATCATCGACGTGAACACAATACACCTATAGAACAAGATCATGATGTACAGCATGATGTATAGCATTCAGCATGGAGGGAGAGGCTCTTCCCCCGGACAGCACAACAAGCACCTCCAACAAAGGCCCACACATGTCGAACTCACAAAGAACAGGTTTTGACCCCAAAGAGCTTCTGCGCCGCTCCGAACTCGAGACCCGCTGGCGTCTCCCGAAGAAGGAGGTCGAAAGGGGATGGGGGGGGGGGGTAGGAAGTAAAGAGGGGGGGAAGGAGGGAAGGTAGGAAGTAAAGAGGAGGGGGCAAGGGGGGAGACAAGGTTATGGAAGGGCTTATACTGACCATAATACCGCCCCCGCTCTTCTCTCCCCCGCTCCCCCTCCCTCTCCCCCCCTTCCCACCCGACGAGCGAAACTTGGTTCCCTTCCCCGGGTGCCAGAGTGCCGAGCGCAGTTGATCGACTTCTATGACGTCAGAGGGCCGTCAGCAACCGCCCTCCCCCTCCTCCTCCTCGTTCTCCTCCACTACCACCTCCTCCTCGACCCTATGCCGCACCCATACCAGTGGCGGAGGAGGAGGAGGTGTAGTGCAGGCAAAACCTCTCACATTCTTCCCCTCCTCTCATATATATATATATATATATATATATATATATATATATATATATATATATCTGAAATTTCTTCATTTTCAACTCTTTTCATGATAACAAAAGTGTGTGCGTGTCTGTGTGTGTGTATGTGTGTGTATGTGTGTAAGCGTGCGATTGTATGTGCGCGCGCGCGCGCGTGTGTGTGTGTGTGTGTGTGTGTGTGTGTGTGTGCACGTCCGTGTGTGCGTGCGTGTGTGTGTGCACGTCCGTGTGTGCGTGCGTGTGTGTACGCAAGTGCGCGTGACCGCACGAACACACACACCCGTGTTGATTCACGTACATGTTAGGGCAGTGACGTGCACATGACACGTCTCCTAAGCCTCGAGACTTAAGCCCTTTTAGCATGGAGTCCTTGCCCCGAGCTGCATGGAATCCTCTGAATTTATTCAAAACAAAGGGATCACATGAAGAGTTGTCACCCAAGAACGCCCACATGAAGAATCGTCACCCAATGAGATCCCACCTGAAGATTTGTCACCAACAGTAAGCCCAATGTCAACATTGGAATAAAGATTAGGTTCGGTTAGGTTAGGTTAGGTTAGGTTAGGTTGAAGGAGGGTTATGCTTATTGTCATCAACTTATACGACCGAAGAATCGTAAACCCAGGATGGCCCACGTGAAGAATTGTCACCCTGTCGAAGTCTGGGGTGACGATTCTTCAAGTGATCCTTCGATTCAAATCAAGTGAGGGGGTGATGTGGAGGAGTATCGACCGGGGAGCGATCCACCCTCCACCCCCATCACGGATACATTCGGGAACTAACCAGAAACAAATAGATCAAGTTCAACAATGTGTTGAGAAAGGCGCTGGTGCTAGACCTGGACATAACCCAATGAACGATGGGGGTAGAGAGGGGGGATAGGGGGAGAGAGGGGGATAGGGGGAGAGAGGGGGGAATGGTGGGGGGAAAGATGGCCCATGACATCACAGAGGCCTAAACCGATAAAGTCGAAGAGTTTACGCCAGGAGGCACTTAGCAACGTGCAGGACAAGTGGCAGTCACCGATAGCCCATGATTATGTATGTGTGTCTTTGTGCCTGTGTGTGTGATTCACCATGGTCTTTGGATTACGTGTTGGACTCGTGATCGACAGCTATTTCCCGCCCGGAAGAGAGCTCAGAGTTCGTATATGAACGATCTTTGGGTAGTGCTGTGACCACGCACACACACCCCCAACTCCACACCCACGAGAGTTGGAGTAACAACCCGCAGCGCAGCGATACTGAAATTATTTCAGCCCTGGGCGGGATTCGGACCCGGACTTCCGTAGTGGCAGCCGAGAACTCTACCAACTGCGCCACGAGTTGTATGTGTGTTTATGTGTCTGTTCGTCTGTATGTGTGTGTGTGTGTGTGTGTGTGTGTGTGTGTGTGTGTGTGTGTGTGTGTGTGTGTACACCGAAATGAAAGTACATGCAGAGAAAAGACATCAGGAAGAAACTGGCGGAGGGGAGGGAGGAGGAAAGGAGGAGGAAAGGAGGAGGAGGTGAGGGGGAGGAGGAGGGGAGGGGGAGGAGGAGGGGAGGGGGAGGAGGAGGAGGGGAGGGGGAGGAGGGGAGGAGGAGGGTGAGGGGGGAGAAGGGAAAGAAGAGAAGTAAAGATTAAGAGAAAAAACACATTAGGTGTTCGTGAAGGCAAAGATAATGGAGGCGAACGGAGAGGAGGAGGAGGAGGGGAGCGAATGCAATGACCATGGAGGGTGACGGGGAGGATGGAGGGACAGGAAGATGGAGGGTCAAAGGAAGGGGGAAGAACAGGATAGTGGGGAGGAGGATGGGGAATAGGTGAATGGAGATGGGTAGGAATGGGGAAGAGAATGGGGAATAGGTGAATGGAGATGGGTAGGAATGGGGAAGAGAATGGGGAAGAGGATGGGGAAGAGGATGGGGAGGAGAGTGGGGAGTAGGAGATTGGGGAAGGAGGATGGGGAGGATGGGGAGGAGGAGGGAAGGAGAATGAGGAGGATGGGGAGGAGGAGGGTAGGAGAATGAGGAGGATGGGGAGGAAGAGGGTAGGAGAATGAGGAGGATGGGTAGAGGTAGGAGGACGGGTAGAGATAGGAGAATGGGGAGGAGGATGGTGATAAGGATGATATGCGGGGGAGAAGGATGGGGAGATGGAAGAGAATAGGTTGGGGAGGGGAAGGAATAGGGGGAGGGGGAGGAAAGGAGAGGGGGAGGGGGAGGAAGGGAGAGGGGGAGGAAGGGAGAGGGGGAGGAAGGGAGAGGGGGAGAGGGTGGAAGGGAGAGGAGGGGGAGGAAGAGGGGGAGGGGGAGGAAGGGGGAGGGGGAGGAAGGGGGAGGGGGAGGAAGGGGGAGGGGGAGGAAGGGGGAGGGGGAGGAAGGGAGAGGGGGAGAAAGGGAGGGAGGGAGGGAGGATGGGATGGAGGGAAGGGAGAGGTGGAGAAAGGGAGAAGGAGAGGAAGGGAGAAGGAGAGGAAGGGAGAAGGAGAGGAAGGGAGAGGGTGAGGGGGAGGAAGGGAGAGAGGGAAGGTAGGGTAGAAAGGTGCTACTAAAATAGAAAAAAAAAAAAATCAAAAGCAAAAACGTGATATGCCGAAGAGAGGGGGAAGGGGAGGCAGAGGGCCAAAAAATGGAGGAAGAGGAGGCAGAGGAAAAGGAGGCAGAGGAAGAGGAGGCAGAGGAAAAGGAGGCAGAGGAAGAGGAAGAGGAGGAGGAGGAGGAGGAGGAGGAGGAGGAGGAGGAGGCAGAGGAGGAGGAGGCAGAGGAAGAGGAAGAGGAGGAGGCAGAGGAAGAGGAGGAGGAGGCAGAGGAAGAGGAGGAGGCAGAGGAAGGAGGAGGAGGAGGAGGAGGAATTGAGGCAGAATGAAAATAACGGAAAAGGGAGGGGGAGAAAAAGAGAATACTATGTAAATATATATATTTTTTTACTTTGTGTGTGTGTGTGTGTGTGTGTGTGTGTGTGTGTGTGTGTGTGTGTGTGTGTGTGTGTGTGTGTGTGTGTGTGTGCGCGCGCGCGCACGTGTCAGGGTTAAGGGAGTTCCTGCTCATGTGCATTTGACCCAATCGTCGACCCCTTTCGTACCAGGTGATACTATATCTTTCCCTCTGCTTGTCGCCAGTCTATTTCATTCATCTTCGTGTCAAACTGCTCTTTGTAGCCAAAGGAACAATAATTCCTCTGGGTCACATGAAGAATTGTCACCCCAGAACGCCCACATGAAGAATCGTCACCCCATGAGAGCCCACATGAAGAATCGTCACTCCATGAGAGCCCACATGAAGAATCGTCACTCCATGAGAGCCCACATGAAGAATCGTCACTCCATGAGATCCCACATGAAGAATTGTCACCCCTGTACGCCGAATATCAACAGTGGAATAAAGATTAGGTTAGGTTAGGTTGAATGAGGGTTATGCTTATTGTCATCAACTTATATGTACAGCCGAAAAATCGTAAACCCAGGATGGTCCACATGAAGAATTGTCACCCTAGGATAGTCCACATGAAGAACTGTCACCCTGTCCAAGTCTGGGGTGACGATTCTTCATAGAGCAGACGTTGGGCTCTACACCATACCATGTTCACGACTTTCGGGGAAAAAGATAAACTACTAAATCTGATCAAACTTTTCAGTTTCCCTTCAAATCAAAAGTAAACTATAGAATCCCTTGCGATCGAAGCTTCAACTTTGTGTGTGTGTGTGTGTGTGTGTGTGTGTGTGTGTGTGTGTGTGTGTGTGTGTGTGTGTGTGTGTGTGCGCGCGTGTGTGTGTAACCTGTTGTAGAATGACCGATACTCGAAAGTCCTATTACCACGTTCCTATTACTCAACGCCAACCTTAAATTTCCCATAGTATTTGAGTTTACTATTCCTTACTCTATTATCTATACTATTCCCAAACTATTCCGTAAATCAACAATCCTATGGAGAACACTATTTCTCAGTCTTTCAAACAACTAGTTTTTCGTTTATTTATTTTTTTCATATCATGGTCACTCAATTTCCTTTGACCCTACACTTAGAGGTAGGTAGAGGGGATGGCGGTTCGAATCCTGACACCGGTGAAGTTGTACCAAGGACATGGTTCATTAAATTCCACGCTACAAAGTCCTCTGTAGGGTTACCGTCCTTGCATTCCGACGGGAGGGGTTTGTGACGTTAAACCATATCATCATGTCCACAACTTTCAGAGCTCCAAACACCTCTTCTTCTTTCCTCCAACGTTGGTAGACCCAGAACATTCAGTCTCTCTTCGTTTGATCATCAAGATCCAGAACTATTCTAGTTGCTCTAACCTAGATTTTCTATATTTTGATTTATATATATTCATTTCATTTGGCAACCGCATCACCAATGCAGCACATTACAATCTAGGGCGGATCAAGTTATTGATGATAATTTTTACGTATTTCTGTGTGTGTGTGTGTGTGTGTGTGTGTGTGTGTGTGTGTGTGTGTGTGTGTGTGTGTGTGTGTATGTGTGTGACATTAACCCTAGTCTGTATCACGTGTTGGACTCGTGATCGACAGTTATTACCCTCCCGGATAAGAGGAGCTCATGTATGACCGACCTATGGGTAATGTTGTGACCTTACACGCATGCACATACCCAACTCCCCGCCCACGAGTTGGAGTAACGACTCGCAGCGCAGCGATACTGAAATTATTTCAGCCCTGGGCGAGATTCGAACTCGGACAGCTGTAGCCGCGGTTGCGAACGCTACCACTGCGTTGTCGAGTCGTGTGTGTGTGTGTGTGTGTGTAAGTAGGTGAAAGGGGACTGAAGAGACGAGTCAGTCCGAGTTTAAATCCTGACCAATTTCGCACAATGGCTTCCTTGACGAAGCCCTTCATTCACCTTCACCGTGTACGTATGTGTGTCCGTGCAGGCCGTGTGCGTTCATGCGTGTGCGCGCGGGCCGTGTTCGTACATGCGTGTGTGTGCGTGTGTGCATTTGCGTGCATGTGAAAATACGGTTGAGACGTCCCTCTTCAGCTTTATTAACTCTACAGTTAATAAAGATGAAGGGGAGAGGCCGGAACCATCCTACCTCCCCAGCCCCCCATTAGATGTCCTTGTCACGGGCCATTGCCTTCCTGGATCAAAGTTAAACGAGAGAGAGAGAGAGAGAGAGAGAGAGAGAGAGAGAGAGAGAGAGAGAGAGAGAGAGGAGTGAGGCGAGATATAGAGGAACGAGGAGAGAGAGAGAGAGGAACGAGGAGAGAGAGAGGAAAGAGAAAGGAGAGAGAGGAAAGAGAAAGGAGAGAGGAGAAAGGAGAGAGAGGAAAGAGAAAGGAGAGAGGAGAAAGGAGAGAGGAGAGAAAGGAGAAAGGAGAGAGGATAAAGGAAAGAGAAGGGTGAAAGGAGAGAGGAGAAAGGAGAGAGGAGAGAAAGGAGAGAGGATAAAGGAAAGAGAAGGGTGAAAGGAGAGAGGAGAAAGGAGAGAGGAGAGAGAAAGGAGAGAAGAGAGAGAAGTGAGATAGAGAGGTGAGAGGAGAGAGGAAAGAGAAAGGAGAGAGGAAAGAGAAAGGAGAGAGGAAAGAGAAAGGAGAGAGGAAAGAGAAAGGAGAGAGGAAAGAGAAAGGAGAGAGGAAAGAGGAGAGAGAGAGGAAAGGAGGAGAGAAAGGAGGGAGGAGAAAGGAGGGAGGAGAAAGAAGAGAGGAGAAAGGAGAGAGAGAGATAGGAATAGAAAGCGATAAGAGAGATAATTAAGAGCGACGTACAATATGGACATATAAAAGAGCGCCCGTTCACATTCAAACTCTTCATAGACACATTTCGGTTCGTTCCTCAGACGACTGGAGACGAGGAAAACAATTTCTCCCCCTCGCCCATCTTCATTCCTACTTGCAGTTTTTTTTTTTTTTTTATTTATTTATTTAACATTTATTTCCTTCACTGGCTGCCCGTACCTATACTCTCTTTCTCCTGGTCCTCGCCTCGGTGAGCTCATTCGGGTCACATTGTCACCCCAGAACGCCCACATGAAGAATCGTCACCCCAGAACGCCCACATGAAGAATCGTCACCCCAGAACGCCCACATGAAGAATCGTCACCCCATGAGATCCCACATGAAGAATCGTCACCCCATGAGATCCCACCTGAAGAACTGTCACCCTATGAGATCCCACCTGAAGAACTGTCACCCTGGTACGCCCAATATCAACAGTGGAGTAAAGATTAGGTTAGGTCAAGTTAGGCTAGGTTAGGTCAAGTTAGGCTAGGTTAGGTTAGATTAGGTTAGACTAGGTTAGGTTGAATGGGGGTTATGCTTATTGCCATCAACTTATACAACCGAAGAATCGTAAACCCAGAGTAATCCACATGAAGAATTGTCACCCTAGGATAACCCACATGAAGAATTTTCACCCTGTTGAAGTCTGGGGTGACGATTCTTCATTATTATTTCTATTATTTTTTTTTTTTTTTTTTTTTTAGTATTTTGTCTATACTATTGCACCTAAAAGGTGTCATAGACGTGGTATGGGAGTTGAGGTTAGTCTCCCTTCATTAAAGCACGATACGTGACTCCGGTCCGGAAGGGGGGGGGGGCTTTCAAGTGATTGAAATATTAACTTCATAAAAACTTAGGCAGCCCATACCCCATGTGTGTATGGGTATGTGTGTATGTGTATGCGTATGCGTGTGTGTGTGTGTGTGTGTGTGTGTGTGTGTGTGTGTGTGTGTGTGTGTGTGTGTGCAGGACAAAATGAAAAAAAATGGCTAAGTTAAAAAAAGAAAGAAAAAGAAAATGAAAGAAGAAAATGAAAGAAAAAATAAAAGAAAAATGCAGAATATGGCCGGGAAGTTGAGACGAGGGGAGGGAAAATGGGTCAGAACGAAAATGAGTCAGAGGGGAAAAATGCACAGAAAAAAGATGGAAAAAGAATTTGATTAAAAAAAAAAAAAAAAAAAAAAAAAAAAAACGGCGAACAAAGAGATCTAGAATGGCAGAGGATTCAGAGTGAGAGAGAGAGAGAGAGAGAGAGAGAGAGAGAGAGAGAGAGAGAGAAGGTTTCTCATCTATTATTGTTGACCATTTATATAATTTGTCCAGACTGCTGCCAAACAACTCTATCCAAGCCCCCACCCTTCCCTTATCTATTAGGATCTGAGGATTAGCAAAATCAAGCTTGGATGGGGTCACGGTCGATGGAGGCCTCATTCACATTGTGGTCCGTCCCTCCGAAGAGTAAAGCACACCATCCGAGTGAGAGAGAGAGTGAGAGAGAGAGAGAGAGAGAGAGAGAGAGAGAGAGAGAGAGAGAGAGAGAATGATTCCACTCACTGCTTATGCTACTACAACAGTATTATGGAAATTAATCTTTCGCTGTTGGTTGCGTATTGTATTATAATATGGATTAGTTCCCACACAATTACTTATATTTATCAAAATAGTATTCATGCAACAAGTAATACACATGGGTCAGATCTAGTGTCCGCAGAATGTCCGCATTTCAGTCAACTCGACAACACAGGCAAGCAACAATAAAATGACGATACATCTGGATTATTTTCTTCAATCCATTCCCCCCTCTTTTTTACTGAATGGGGTCCCGCCCCCTTACTTCTCCATCCACAATTTGAGATCGTTTAATAATATTTAAATAGATTAAAATGAGAAAAAAATCGTCCATAATGAATGAAGAATATACAAGAAAATCAGACTAAAATAGCAAGTACATACAAACAAAATACAGAATAACACAAAAAATAACGAGATAAAAATAGAAATTAAATAAACTACAACATATCCACAAATATATATAATTATATGTAAATCGAACTAAACAAATAAATAAACAAGATGAACACTTCTGGCTCTACGCATATCCCTGAAGAAACCACGGACCTGTTCATTCTAGAGACTGTTCTAGTATTCTAGATCTTGGAAAATGTTATTTTGGGCTAATTAAGTGAACATCTTGTATCCGAATTAATTAACCCCTTCCGTACAGGGTGATACTACTCTTTCATTCTGGCTGCCGCCAAGAGATTTTATTCATTTGTGAGTGGTCCTTTCGTCAAGGAAAGGAACAATATCTATCGTGGTTACCTGCAGAGGGCCTGGATTGATGGATGGATGGCTTAGTGGATGGATGGAGATTATGATGATGATGATGATGACGATGATGATGATAGCAATAATAATAATAGTAATAATAATATCAATAACATTAACAAAAATAACAATAATAATAGTAATGTAACTGTTGCTTAAGAGTTCCACAGACCGGAAACCAGGCAACGGCCCTCGAGACCTCCCGCAGACTTCACTGAGGAAGAAACGCTATAATTGGGTTTGTTTCGTGTTACTCTGGGTTTGTGAGGAGGAAGAATATAAAGAAGAGGAAGATGAAGAAGATGAGGAAAAGATTAGGAAAGAGACGAAGAACAATAATAAGAAGAAAAAAGGGAAGAAAGAAGAAGATTTATTTTTTCTTATTGATTTAATTTATTTTATCTTATCTTATTTTATTTATTTGTTAATTTCCTTTGAGAGGGCGGTGGGGAGATAACGAAATAGAGAGTGAGAGACCTTGGGGGTCCGGTGAGGAAGGGGTTGAGGGGTCGAAGACCACCTGCACCTCAAGATGGAGGAGATTATGTCCACAGATATCGACGACAGACGGAGGGGTGGGATACATTTCTCTCCGACGTCCACCTCTCAATACCACAAAGTCCTATCGCTGATCCCACAGTGGGTTTTACTTGTGACCTTTACGAGGCGGGGGCTGCCGGACCGCCTGCGGATCTTGGCCGCCACGTTCCATCCATCCCCTTTTGTTTGCCAACAAAACTCTTCGCCCTGACCCCTTCGCTGCGAAACGAGGTCACACGCAAGGTAATAAAATCACCTTCCGGCAGTTGGAATAGACCCTGTTCAAACTAGAGGTTTGGAAAAAAAACAAAAAACGCTGAAACCGCGGCGGTACCGCATAGTCAAGGAAAAAATGCGCGGTTCTGTGTGAACGCCTCCCATGATTTACACTGTACATAACTGAACCGCGGCGATTGCAACCGCTAGTGTGAGCAGAGCCATCATGTTTTAAGGATCGTCCAGGACGAAAGGTGTGTGTGTGTGTGTGTGTGTGTGTGTGTGTGTGTGTGTGTGTGTGTGTGTGTGTGTGTGTGTGTGTGTGTGTGTGGTGGGGGGGGGGGGTAACCGCAATGGGCCTCACCCACATAAGTAATAAAATCTAAGGAAAGTCAGCAATCCATTAAGGAGGTCCGGAATGTGTGTGTGTGTGTAAATAAGCATCTAAAGATAGTAACTTTTTAAACGTTTGTAAACTATTCACTGCCCCGTATCACGACTCAAAACTAACATGCGGTGACCCAAACACACACAGACACACACACAAACAGCGCAGGCAATCTTGCGTGCAGGTAAACAGAATATTGTAGTCCGCAATATTTATTAAGTTACACTCCCCCTCCCTCCCTCCCTATCTCTCTACAAAATAAGACAGGACCTCACGAGCGTAGTTCCCAGTCACGTCAACACAATTACGTAAAGACAATTCAGTCAGGATAAGGCTGAGCCATCTCTTTCAGCCGTAACACACACACACTCGATGGCGCAGTTGGTAGAGTTCCCGAACCGCCGCTAAGGCGGTCCGGGTTCGAATCCCGCCCAGGGTTGAAATAATTTCAGTATCGCTGTGCTGCGAGTCGTTACTCCAATTCTCGTGGGCGGGGAGTTGTGCGTGTGTGTGTATATATGTATGTGTGTGTGTGTGTGTGTGTGTGTGTGTGTGTGTGTGTGTGTGTGTGTGTGTGTGTGTGTGTGTGTGTGCGCGTGTAAGGTCACAGTATTATCCATAGATCGGTCATATACGAGCTCTGAGCTCTTTTCCAGGAGGGAAATAGCTGTTGATCACGAGTCCAACAAGGGAACCAAGACCATGGCGAACCACACACACAAACACGATTATTTGTAAACTACCCAAATTGCTGGAGACTTCTAATCGCTGCCATTACATACCCACCAAACACACACACAGAAAATAAACTATTATTAAATTAAATAAAATGAACGCTAGCCAGACTGAAATCAGTGACGAGGCTTACTACGAAACGCCCGCACGCTGAACATGGAGGCCTACCGAGCTGAACCTGCCCTCGGGGTCTCGGTTCCAGCCATCCACTAAGATCCGAACTCCAGTTCGATTAAATAGTATTCTGATGTTTAGCAGAACAAAAGGCCATAACGGTAATGAAGAGAGGGGTAGAGAGGGGGAGAGAGGGGTAGAGAGGGGGGGAGGGAGGGAGAGAGAGAGAGAGAGAGAGAGAGAGGGGGGGGAGGGAGAGAGACAGAGGGGGGAGGGAGGGAGAGAGAGAGAGAGAGAAAGAGAGGGAGAGAGAGAAAGAGAGGGAGAGAGAAAGAGAGTGTGAGAGAGTGAGAGAGAGAAAAGCAGTATGTTTAACGTGCGTCGTGGTACAGTGGTAATTTATGAGCAACTTAATGACCAACCCTAGGGAACAGGGTTCGAATCCTGGGCGTTAATTTATTTATACATTTTAACTAAAATTTGAGGGGAGAAGCGGGGCGTCGGGAGAGAGGGAGAGAGAGGGAGGGAGGGAGGGAGGGAGGGAGGGAGAGAGAGAGAGAGGGAAGGAGGGAGAGGGAGAGAAAGAGAGAGAGAGAGAGAGAGAAAGCGACCCCGTTGATTTCACTGCCAATACTGTTAATGCGGCCAGGCGATTAGTTCCAGGCTTTACTTACCCAGGAATCCCAATTACAATTCTCACACTTGTGTAAATATTATTTCACAGGATGAAGAAATCATGTATATACATATTATATATATATATATATATATATATATATACATACACACACAAGTGTATATGTATTTATGTGACGGAACACACAAACATCTTGAACAAAGGAAGCGTGAACGACCCTGTAACACATTTGTAAAATAGAGTAACAATAGTGATAAAAAATGATAATTAAATAAAATTATCCACAAGACATCACGGCGATGATAGGAGACAGATTTTACAATCGAAACACAAAACAGTCCACTACAACCTACAAAAAGAAGAAAAAGGTCGATAATGTAAAACCACAAATTACATTCCATGGAAGAAATTCCACACACACACACACACACACACACACACACACACACACACACACACACACACACAGGCATATATATACATACACACACACCAAACATATACAAAATTTCAAAACAATATTATACATTCTGAAACAAACTGCATACAGTTGTTCAACCTTGAATGTCAGACAACTGCGAATACACAAACACATCGTGTTCTTTACTTTTTCTTTTCTGGGCCAAAGCTGCCTGGTGTCCACGACTCACTTCCGATAAAACAACAAAAACAAATGTTACAAAAAAAATCTATTGTTCTGTTTACTCTTCCTTTTTCTTTCCAGAATTCAGCAACAAGCACACGTGGTTGTAGTCGACCATCATGCACTAATCACGAAACCTCACGGGCGACAACAAATTCCATATCCATCGTCGCCGCTGTGACACGACGACACGTCACCACCCGACACTGACACACGCGGCACTGACGGATGACACGAGTCTTGTCAACAGAGAGAAGCGACCCGCGGGGGAGTGGGGGATGGGGGAGGGTGCCAGTGGCACTAAGACCCGTCCACCTGCGAACTGAGCGCCTTCAGAAGCGAGCGCGACTTCGATGGGCCTCTGGACGACTTCGCGAGGCACTTCGAGGAAACCGCGGAAGGACGTAGAGGTTCTTCAGCTGTAGAATCGAACTGGCACTGCGCAGAGGATGACGAGAGGGGGTGGTAGGGAAGGAGGAGGAGGAGGAGGAGGTGGAAGGTGCCGACGAGGAAGCAAGAGATTACGGAGCTCTACATCCTGAGGAGCACCAACACGATTTCCCATAATGTCGAACATTTAAAACTTCGGTTATGCTGCGAAACAAAGGAAGAGGGAGAGGAAGAGGAAACGAGATGAAACGGAGAGGGGAATGAAGGGCGGGAAATGAGGGGAATGGAGGAGGAATAGAAGAGGAAAGGAGCAGGATGGAGGGGGAAAGGAGGGGGAAAGGAAGGGAATTGTGGAGGAAAGGAGGGGAATGGAGAGGGAAAGGAGGGAAATGGAGAGGGAAAGGAGGGGAATTGTGGAGGAAAGGAGGGGATTGTAGGAGGAAAGGAGGGGAATGGAGGGGGAAAGGAGGGGAATGTAGGAGGAAAAGAGGGGAATGTAGGAGGAAAGGAGGGGAATGGAGGAGGAAAGGAGGGGGATGGAGGATGAGAGGGCGGTGGAGGAAGAGAGGGGAATGGAGGAGAAAAGGAGGGGAATGGAAGGGGAAAGGAAGGGAATGGAGAAGGAACAGAGAAGGAACGTAGGGGGAACAGAAGAGAAAAGGTGGGGGAACGTGGGGAATGGAGAGGGAACGCAGAAGAAACCGAAAAGGAGCGGAGGAGGAAGTTGGGAAGAATGGAGAAGGAAAGGTAGAAATGTGGGGGGAAAGGTGGGGGAAATGTGGGGGGAGGTGGTGGCTTGGAGAGGCAAAGAGGGGGAAGGGATGGTGAAAGGAGTGGGACAGGAAGTGGAAATGTAGGGGAATGATGGAGAAAGTGAAGAAGGAAAAACAAAAGAAAGAGGAAATCAAAGAAGGGAAGAAGAGGAGAGAAAACAGACACAAAAGGAATAAGAACAAAAGTGAGAAAGAGAAGGTATAAAAGGAGGGTAAAGAGGCAAGGCAAGACAGGAAAGAGGTAAAGGCACACCATGGCAGGAGGGGGGAAGGGAGGGGGAGAAGGGGGGAGGGGGAGGGAGGGGTTATATCCCCCTGGAGAGAGCACCATCACCACTTTCGACGATACGAACCGGCAGAGGGCCAAACACAAACTGGCACTGGCATTCGGAAGAGGGAGCTGGAGCAGCAAGGGGGAGGGGGGAGAGGGGGGAGAGGGTAAGGAACTAAAATTCGCGGGTTCTGGGAGGAGGGGAGGGAAGAGAGGGGCCTCCCTCTCTCTCTCTCTCTCTCTCTCTCTCTCTTTCTCTCTACGGCACCTCACGGAACACCGTGCCACGAACACGCAACACGGGAACACACTTCGGACCACCATCACCACCACCACGTGCTTTCAGAGCTCCTCCGAGATCGAGGTCGAAGCGAGCACGCGCGTGCGCGCATGACGACCCCCCCCCACACCCTCTTCCTCCTCCCGTGGCACCGGCGAAGTAAGGCTAAGCAGGCCGAGGAGTAGTGCCATGGAGTGCCATGGAGTGCCAGTCGCCAAGCAGGGACTACACACAGTGTTGTCGGTCGTCTCCGCACTCCGTACAAATACACCGTCCTGGTGCAACCGCAGCAATGCAACTGTCCCGCAACACGCGCGCGCGCGCGCAGCAACACGGAAGACAGAGCAGCAGCAGCAGGAGTCAGGGCGTGACGGAGGGGAAGGATGGGACGAAGGGGATGGACGAGGACGAGGAAGGACGGGACAAGGGGAGAGGAAGGACGGAGGGAAGTTGGCTGGAAGGGAGGAAGAAAGTACAGGAGGGGAGAAATGAGGGGAAAGAAGGGGAAAGAAAGGGAAAGGAGGGGAGGGAAGGGAAGGGGAGAGGAAGGAAAAGAAGAGGAGAGAAGGGAGTGGAGGAAAATGGATTACGCAAAGGCAGCAAGGAAAGGGAGGAAGGAAAGGGAGGGAAAGATAGGAAGGAAGGGGAGAAGGGAGGGGGAGGTGGAGGAGAGGGGACGTGGAGGGAAGGGAGGAGGGAAAGGGAGGAGGAGGGAAATGGAGGAGGAGGGAAATGGAGGAGGAGGGAAGGGGAGAAGGGAAGGGAAAGAGGGAAGAGGAGGAGGGAAGGGAAAGAGGGAAGAGGAGGAGGGAAGGGAAAAGAGAAGGGAAAAGGGAAGGAGAGGGAACAGGAGGGAAGAGGAGGAGGAAAGGGGAGGGAAGAGGATGAGGGAAGGGAAAAGGGAAGGATATGGAACAGGAGGGAAGAGGAGGAGGAAAGAGGAGGAAAAAGGAGGAGGAAAGGGAAGGGAAGAGGGGGAGGAAAGAGGAGGAAGGAAGGGGAGCAGGGAAGGGGAGAAGGGAAGGGGAGGAAGAAGGGGAGGAGGGAATGGGAGCAAATGGGAGGGAATGGGAGGAGTTAAGGGGAGGGAATGGGAGGAGGGAAAGGGAGGGAATGGGAGGAGGGAATGGGAGGAGGGAAAGGGAGGAGGAAAGGGAGAAGTTAAGGGGAGGGAAAGGGGGAGTTAAAGGGAGGGAATGGAAGGAGGGAAGATGAGGAAGAGGAGGGATGGGGAGATGTGGAGACTGAGAAGTCAATGGGAACGAGGAAGAGGGTAAATCTGGATAAAAGGAGGAAAGATAAAGGAAAATAAAGTTAGAGGGAAGGGTGAGAAAGACGAAAGCAAGGAAAAAGAGGGAGAAACAGGAGAGAAAAGGTGGAGAAAATTGATGAAGAGCGAGAGAGAAAACAAGGAGGAAGAGGAGAGCTCGAGATCTGTAAAAGTAGCAGCACACGGAGCACCCTGGCAGATTTTCATTTCGCTCCCGGAGAATTTTTCCCCCAACACCGGCGCTGCAAAGCTATCCAATTCTTCTCACCTAAAACTAGATTTCTAGTTTAAATATCCCCGAGTGTTTATACTAGTACTATCCCCCCCAACTCCCCACCCCCGTCACCTCCTCCCACCTAAACAAATCCCACCGTGACCTGGGGTCACTGAGAGGAACCTTGGTACACAATGATCCAACATCAACACTCACCAGGCGACTAAGGCTTTACCCAGGGTGACCTCACCTGATGACGTCATACTGTCGCCAAGCGATTTTAATCAGCTAAGAGATATCCTCAGTCTCTCCCCCTGCCCCCTCCACCACGACCTTGGGGTCAGTTGATGGGTTAAAGACGACGATTTGACCGCTTGTCCTTGACCGGAGCGCAATAATTTTTTCTGCGTTTCTGTTCCGTAAAGGTCAAAATCCTCCTTCAACTCTTAACGAAAACCACTTTGCCTCCGCGATCTTGCAACATTTCAGGATTTTGTTTAGGTTAACGCAATACGATTTCTATTTACCAATGAATTAAGAAACCAGTCCTTCATAGCTCCCTCCACAATTTGACAAAAAATAAAAATAAATAAAATAAAACAAAATAAATAACAAAAAATAAATAATAAAATAAGATAAATAAAAAATAAATAGAAATTAAAAAAAATAAAATAAAAAAAAAATCGGTACCCTAACCCTACCCGTCGCCCTCCGCCTCGGACCCTACGCCATTCAGGACAGACCCTACACCTAACCCGCCCTAATTGGGGAACTACCTGACAGGGCCCCCGTCCTACCCGTGACCGCCCGCCCCCTACCCGTCCCCCTAAACCCACCCTTACCTTCTCACCCTCGCCCGGAAGCCATAAGAATAGGAATGTTTACTGATTGTACATACAGTTTTACTTGGGTTCTTTGACCCTTTCTATCACCTCGCTGTTCATTTATAGGAACAGGGCTGGAGGGATAGGAAGAAACAACGATGGCAGTGTGATATAGATATATAGGGATAGACATACAGACACAGTAAGACGAAGTTGGGATAGTGAAGCAGGGTAGATGAGAATGATGGGGAAATATAGAAAATATGGATAAGAAAAATATAAAGCAAATATTATAAAAAAAAAAAACGAAGGTAGAGGAATAAATGTTATGGATGGATCAGGAACAGGGGCGGATGTCAAGAGAAAATGGGACAGGGATAAGAACGGAGTAAAAGAAACAAACAGTGAAACGCAATACACATAGGGACAGACTCAACGACAAATATAAAGGATTAATAAGGAAGAACATGCCGACAGGAGACCTTTTGTTCCATAATTAGGTCAGATGCGAAAAAATAACAAGTAAATAAGTAAATAATGAAATATACGAGCGTGTGTGTGCGTGAGAGAGAGAGAGAGAGAGAGAGAGAGAGAGAGAGAGAGAGAGAGAGAGAGAGAGAGAGAGAGAGAGAGAGAGAGAGAGAGAGAATGGAGGAAAGGGATTACAATGTGATCTACCTTTAAAGGTTTTGTTCTGGTTAACACAGAAATATCTTATTATTTTCTGAAGATATACAAGCACCGCGAAGGATATGTGCATAAGCTAGAAACCACTCTCTCTCTCTCGGAGTCTCCTTTATTTCTCTCTTTTCTTTCTTGTTTCTCTCCTTATTCTCTTCCTCCCTAGCCTGCCTCTCTCACTCGAGTTTTTCATTGCACATAAACATCCTTCTTTCCCCGAATGCAGAGTACACAAGTTCAGCGGTAAATGCAGAACGTAAACAGACCGGAGGTCAAACCTTCAGGAAACACTTTTTTTTTTTTTTTTTTTTTTTTTTTTAAAGGAGCTTACGGTCAATTGTGAAGTCTTAAAAGACATTTCTTTAGGCACAAGTTCGCATCCCAAGAACGAAGGCTTCAGGCATCTTATTTCCCTGGAGATCATGAAGCGAATTTTAAGTAGCGAGGAGCGCATGATCTAACTGTAAAGCAATATTTTTTTCAGTAAATAAATTTTTTGGGCTCATGGCTCCCATCGTTATTTACCTTTTTATTAATTATTGTCTTTCCTTTTGCGGAGTTCATTATCTATTTATAAAGCAGAGAAGATATTTTCTGTTCGAACCTCACGTTCCAGCCATTAGCCAATAGAAACCTCTCTTAGGAGGGATCGTAGAGCCCAACTGCGAAGCAGTAAAGAAACTTTTTTTTTTTTTTTGCCGAATCTCATGGCCAAAC